>NC_143030.1:660000-737500 GCF_057628025.1 Oncorhynchus mykiss
ATTAAATATACTGATTGTAGGCTTTGTTACTTTGGTCCCAGCTCTCTGCAGGTCATTCACTAGGTCCCCCCGTGTGGTTCTGGGATTTTTGCTCACCGTTCTTGTGATCATATGGACCCCACGGGGTGAGATCTTGCGTGGAGCCCCAGATCGAGGGAGATTATCAGTGGTATTGTATGTCTTCCATTTCCTAATAATTGCTCCCACAGTTGATTTCTTCAAACCAAGCTGCTTACCTATTGCAGATTTAGTCTTCCCAGCCTGGTTCAGGTCTACAATTTTGTTTCTGATGTCCTTTGACAGCTCTTTGGTCTTGGCCATAGTGGAGTTTGGAGTGTGACTGTTTGAGGTTGTGGACAGGTGTATTTTATACTGATAACAAGTTCAAACAGGTGCCATTAATACAGGTAACGAGTGGAGGACAGAGGAGCCTCTTAAAGAAGAAGTTACAGGTCTGTGAGAGCCAGAAATCTTGCTTGTTTGTAGGTGACCAAATACTTATTTTCCACCATAATTTGCAAATAAATTCATAAAAAATCCTACAATGTGATTTTCTGGATTTTTTTCCCCCATTTAGTCTGTCATAGTTGAAGTGTACCTATGATGACAATTACAGGCCTCTCTCATCTTTTTAAGTGGGAGAACTTGCACAATTGGTGGCTGACTAAATACTTTTTTTGCCCCACTGTATGTATAAAAGCAGAGTCAGTGCTAAGAAGGGTCGGCTGTTCCGCGGACCAGCACGGCTCTTGATAACTTGTATTAAAAGTCTATATTGAATTCACAAGTTCTTGTAAGAGTATTATATTTGAGACAATTCTTCACCACACCAGCTGCAGCTTTGCTAGGTCTGTCTATGCTGCCACAGCCATAACTCTGTGTGTGTGTGTGTGTGTGTGTGTGTGTGTGTGTGTGTGTGTGTGTGTGTGTGTGTGTGTGTGTGTGTGTGTGTGTGTGTGTGTGTGTGTGTGTGTGTGTGTGTGTGTGTGTGTGTGTGTGTGTGTGTGTGTGTGTGTGTGTGTGTGTGTGTGTGTGTGTGTGTGTGTGTGTGTGTGTGTGTGTGTGTGTGTGTGTGTGTGTGTGTGTGTGTGTGTGTGTGTGTGTGTGTGTGTGTGTGTGTGTGTGTGTGTGTGTGTGTGTGTGTGTGTGTGTGTGTGTGTGTGTGTGTGTGTGTGTGTGTGTGTGTGTGTGTGTGTGTGTGTGTGTGTGTGTGTGTGTGTGTGTGTGTGTGTGTGTGTGTGTGTGTGTGTGTGTGTGTGTGTGTGTGTGTGTGTGTGTGTGTGTGTGTGTGTGTGTGTGTGTGTGTGTGTGTGTGTGTGTGTGTGTGTGTGTGTGTGTGTGTGTGTGTGTGTGTGTGTGTGTGTGTGTGTGTGTGTGTGTGTGTGTGTGTGTGTGTGTGTGTGTGTGTGTGTGTGTGTGTGTGTGTGTGTGTGTGTGTGTGTGTGTGTGTGTGTGTGTGTGTGTGTGTGTGTGTGTGTGTGTGTGTGTGTGTGTGTGTGTGTGTGTGTGTGTGTGTGTGTGTGTGTGTGTGTGTGTGTGTGTGTGTGTGTGTGTGTGTGTGTGTGTGTGTGTCCTACCTGTGTCAGGTTCCAGTAGCTGCAGGGCATCAGTCAGTTCACAGGAGTACAGAGCCGACTTCAGCAGTTTGAACCAGTTTTGTTTATCACTTCTCTTCAGACAGTCAGTCAGCCTCTCTGCTGCTGCTATTGGTCCCTTCAGGTTCTCTATCTACAACACAACAATATAACAGTCAGTCAGCCTCTCTGCTGCTGCTATTGGTCCCTTCAGGTTCTCTATCTACAACACAACAATATAACAGTCAGTCAGCCTCTCTGCTGCTGCTATTGGTCCCTTCAGGTTCTCTATCTACAACACAACAATATAACAGTCAGTCAGCCTCTCTGCTGCTGCTATTGGTCCCTTCAGGTTCTCTATCTAGAACACAACAATATAACAGTCAGTCAGCTTCTCTGCTGCTGCTATTGGTCCCTTCAGGTTCTCTATCTAGAACACAACAATATAACAGTCAGTCAGCTTCTCTGCTGCTGCTATTGGTCCCTTCAGGTTCTCTATCTACAACACAACAATATAACAGTCAGTCAGCCTCTCTGCTGCTGCTATTGGTCCCTTCAGGTTCTCTATCTACAACACAACAATATAACAGTCAGTCAGCCTCTCTGCTGCTGCTATTGGTCCCTTCAGGTTCTCTATCTACAACACAACAATATAACAGTCAGTCAGCCTCTCTGCTGCTGCTATTGGTCCCTTCAGGTTCTCTATCTAAAACACAACAATATAACAGTCAGTCAGCCTCTCTGCTGCTGCTATTGGTCCCTTCAGGTTCTCTATCTAAAACACAACAATATAACAGTCAGTCAGCCTCTCTGCTGCTGCTATTGGTCCCTTCAGGTTCTCTATCTAAAACACAACAATATAACAGTCAGTCAGCCTCTCTGCTGCTGCTATTGGTCCCTTCAGGTTCTCTATCTACAACACAACAATATAACAGTCAGTCAGCCTCTCTGCTGCTGCTATTGGTCCCTTCAGGTTCTCTATCTACAACACAACAATATAACAGTCAGTCAGCCTCTCTGCTGCTGCTATTGGTCCCTTCAGGTTCTCTATCTACAACACAACAATATAACAGTCAGTCAGCCTCTCTGCTGCTGCTATTGGTCCCTTCAGGTTCTCTATCTACAACACAACAATATAACAGTCAGTCAGCTTCTCTGCTGCTATAGGTCCCTTCAGGTTGTCCATCAATATTACAGCTAAGGAATGCTCTAACCCTCTACTACTACTACAATATTACAGCTAAGGAATGCTCTAACCCTCTACTACTACTACTATTTTACAGCTAAGGAATGCTCTAACCCTCTACTACTACAACTACTACAATATTACAGCTAAGGAATGCTCTAACCCTCTACTACTACTACTACTACCATATTACAGCTAAGGAATGCTCTAACCCTCTACTACTACTACTACTATATTACAACTAAGGAATGCTCTAACCCTCTACGACTACTACAATATTACAGCTAGGGAATGCTCTAACCCTCTACTACTACTACAATATTACAGCTAAGGAATGCTCTAACCCTCTACTACTACTACAATATTACAGCTAAGGAATGCTCTAACCCTCTACTACTACTACAATATTACAGCTAAGGAATGCTCTAACCCTCTACTACTACTACAATATTACAGCTAGGGAATGCTCTAACCCTCTACTACTACTACTACAATATTGCAGCTAAGGAATGCTCTAACCCTCTACTACTACTACAATATTACAGCTAAGGAATGCTCTAACCCTCTACTACTACTACAATATTACAGCTAAGGAATGCTCTAACCCTCTACTACTACTATATTACAGCTAAGGAATGCTCTAACCCTCTACTACTACTACTATATTACAGCTAAGGAATGCTCTAACCCTCTACTACTACTACAATATTACAGCTAAGGAATGCTCTAACCCTCTACTACTACTATATTACAGCTAAGGAATGCTCTAACCCTCTACTACTACTACTACTACTACAATATTACAGCTAAGGAATGCTCTAACCCTCTACTACTACTACTACTACTATATTACAGCTAAGGAATGCTCTAACCCTCTACTACTACTACAATATTACAGCTAAGGAATGCTCTAACCCTCTACTACTACTACAATATTACAGCTAAGGAATGCTCTAACCCTCTACTACTACTACTATATTACAGCTAAGGAATGCTCTAACCCTCTACTACTACTACTACTATATTACAGCTAAGGAATGCTCTAACCCTCTACTACTACTACAATATTACAGCTAAGGAATGCTCTAACCCTCTACTACTACTACTATATTACAGCTAAGGAATGCTCTAACCCTCTACTACTACTACAATATTACAGCTAAGGAATGCTCTAACCCTCTACTACTACTACAATATTACAGCTAAGGAACGCTCTAACCCTCTACTACTACTACTACTACAATATTACAGCTAAGGAATGCTCTAACCCTCTACTACTACTACAATATTACAGCTAAGGAATGCTCTAACCCTCTACTACTACTACAATATTACAGCTAAGGAATGCTCTAACCCTCTACTACTATTACTACTACTATATTACAGCTAAGGAATGCTCTAACCCTCTACTACTACTACAATATTACAGCTAAGGAATGCTCTAAACCTCTAATTCTACTACAAAATTACAGATAAGAGGGTTAGAGCAGACATTACTAGCAATATGACTACATTAATACTATACAACTAGTATACTATGACTATATGAATACTATATAACTGGTATATTATGACTATATAACTAGTATATTATGATTACATTAATACTATACAACTAGTATACTATGACTATATGAATACTACATAACTAGTATATTATGACTATATAACTAGTATATTATGACTATATAACTAGTATATTAATACTATATAACTAGTATATTAATACTATATAACTAGTATATTATGACTATATAGCTAGTATATTATGACTATATAACCAGTATATTATGACCATATAACCAGTATATTAATACTATATAACTAGTATATTATGACTATATAACTAGTATATTAATACTATATAACTAGTATATTATGACTATATAACTAGTATATTAATACTATATAGCTAGTATATGAATACTATATAACTAGTATATTATGACTATATAACTAGCATATCATGGCTATATAACTAGTATATCAATACTATATAAATAGTATATTAATACTATATAACTAGTATAGTAACACTATATAACTAGTATAGTATGACTATATAACTAGTATATTAATACTATATAACTAGTATATTAATACTATATAACTAGTATATTAATACCATATAACTAGTATATTAATACTATACAGCTAGTATAGTATTACTATATAACTAGTATATATTAATACTATATAACTAGTATATTAATACTATATAACTAGTATATTAATACTATATAACTGGTACATTATGACTATATAACTAGTATATTATGACTATATAACCAGTATATTATGACTATATAACTAGTATATTTTGACTATATAACTAGTATATTTTGACTGTATAACTAGTATATTTTGACTATATAACTAGTATATTTTGACTGTATAACTAGTATATTATGACTATATAACTAGTATATTATGACTATATAACTAGTATATTATGACTATATATCTAGTATATTTTGACTATATAACTAGTATATTATGACTATATAACTAGTATATTAATACTATATAACTAGTATATTAATACTATATAACGAGTATATTAATACTATATAACGAGTATATTATGACTATATAACTAGTATATTATGACTATATAACTAGCATATCATGGCTATATAACTAGTATATCAATACTATATAAATAGTATATTAATACTATATAACTAGTATAGTAACACTATATAACTAGTATAGTATGACTATATAACCAGTATATTATGACTATATAACTAGTATATTTTGACTATATAACTAGTATATTTTGACTGTATAACTAGTATATTATGACTATATAACTAGTATATTATGACTATATAACTAGTATATTATGACTATATATCTAGTATATTTTGACTATATAACTAGTATATTATGACTATATAACTAGTATATTAATACTATATAACTAGTATATTAATACTATATAACTAGTATATTAATACTATATAACGAGTATATTAATACTATATAACGAGTATATTATGACTATATAACTAGTATATTATGACTATATAACTAGTATATTATGACTATATAACTAGTATATTATGACTATATAACTAGTATATTATGACTATATAACTAGTATATTATGACTATATAACTAGTATATTAATACTATATAACTAGTATATTATGACTATATATCTAGTATATTATGACTATATAACTAGTATATTATGACGATATAACTAGTATATTAATACTATATAACTAGTATATTATGACTATATAACTAGTATATTATGACTATATAACTAGTATATTATGACTATATAACTAGTATATTATGACTATATAACTAGTATATTAATACTATATAACTAGTATATTATGACTATATGACTAGTATATTAATACTATATAACTAGTATATTATGACTATATAGCTAGTATATTATGACTATATAACCAGTATATTATGACTATATAACTAGTATATTATGACTATATAGCTAGTATATTATGACTATATAACCAGTATATTATGACTATATAACTAGTATATTATGACTATATAACTAGTATATTATGACTATATAACTAGTATATTAATACTATATAACTAGTATATTATGACTATATAACTAGTATATTATGACTATATAACTAGTATATTAAAACTATATAACTAGTATATTATGACTATATAACTAGTATATTTTGACTATATAACTAGTATATTATGACTATATAACTAGTATATTAATACTATATAACTAGTATATTAATACTATATAACTAGTATATTAATACTATATAACTTGTATATTATGACTATATAACTAGTATATTATGACTATATAACTAGTATATTTTGACTATATAACTAGTATATTTTGACTATATAACTAGTATATTATGACTATATAACTAGTATATTATGACTATATAACTAGTATATTAATACTATATAACTAGTATATTAATACTATATAACTAGTATATTAATACTATATAACTAGTATATTATGACTATATATCTAGTATATTATGACTATATAACTAGTATATTATGACTATATAACTAGTATATTATGACTATATAACTAGTATATTAATACTATATAACTAGTATACTATGACTATATAACTAGTATATTATGACTATATAACTAGTATATTAATACTATATAACTAGTATATTAATACTATATAACTTGTATATTATGACTATATAACTACTATATTATGACTATATAACTAGTATATTTTGACTATGTAACTAGTATATTATGACTATATAACTAGTATATTATGACTATATAACTAGTATATTTTGACTATGTAACTAGTATATTATGACTATATAACTAGTATATTATGACTATATAACTAGTATATTAATACTATATAACTAGTATATTAATACCATATAACTAGTATATTATGACTATATAACTAGTATATTAATACTATATAACTGGTACATTATGACTATATAACTAGTATATTATGACTATATAACTAGTATATTATGACTATATAACTAGTATATTAATACTATATAACTTGTATATTAATACTATATAACTAGTATATTTTGACTATATAACTAGTATATTTTGACTATGTAACTAGTATATTATGACTATATAACTAGTATATTATGACTATATAACTAGTATATTAATACTATATAACTAGTATATTAATACCATATAACTAGTATATTATGACTATATAACTAGTATATTATGACTATATAACTAGTATATTAATACTATATAACTAGTATATTAATACTATATAACTAGTATATTATGACTATATAACTAGTGTATTATGACTATATAACTAGTATATTAATACTATATAACTAGTATATTAATACTATATAACTAGTATATTATGACTATATAACTAGTATATTATGACTATATAACTAGTATATTAATACTATATAACTAGTATATTAATACTATATAACTAGTATATTATGACTATATAACTAGTATATTAATACTATATAACTAGTATATTAATACTATATAACTAGTATATTATGACTATATAACTAGTATATTATGACTATATAACTAGTATATTATGACTATATAACTAGTATATTATGACTATATAACTAGTATATTATGACTATATAACTAGTATATTATGACTATATAACTAGTATATTATGACTATATAACTAGTATATTAATACTATATAACTAGTATATTATGACTATATAACTAGTATATTATGACTATATAACTAGTATATTATGACTATATAACTAGTATATTAATACTATATAACTAGTATATTAATACTATATAACTAGTATATTAATACTATATAACTAGTATATTATGACTATATAACTAGTATATTAATACTATATAACTAGTATATTAATACTATATAACTAGTATATTATGACTAGATAACTAGTATATGATGACTATATAACTAGTATATTATGACTATATAACTAGTATATTTTAACTATATAACCAGTATATTATGACTATATAACCAGTATATTATGACTATATAACTAGTATATTATGACTATATAACTAGTATATTATGACTAGATAACTAGTATATGATGACTATATAACTAGTATATTATGACTATATAACTAGTATATTTTAACTATATAACCAGTATATTATGACTATATAACTAGTATATTATGACTATATAACTAGTATATTATGACTAGATAACTAGTATATGATGACTATATAACTAGTATATTATGACTATATAACTAGTATATTTTAACTATATAACCAGTATATTATGACTATATAACCAGTATATTATGACTAGATAACTTACCGCCTGTATCTCTTCACACTCTCTCTTTCTGAGACAATCTCCCAGGTGTAGCAGCAGGTCTCTGGGTTTGATCATTTTGGTGAAGCGGGGTTCTATCCGGTCCAGAAGCACTCTGTGTAGCTTGGTGCTCTCCAGGGTCTGAAAGTCCCACACCTTCAGGGCCTCACACAGACCCTTATAGTCTAGAGACAACAACATTAGCAACAATATCAAGCAGGGCCTGGTACCATCCCAGTTCGTCCAGGAGACAGACAGACAGACAGACAGACAGACAGACAGACACACACACACACACCTTCTGCTTCCAGGGCATCTAGCAGGGCCTGGTACCATCCCAGTTCCTCCAGGAGACACACCTGGTCTAGAAACACCTGGGCTGCTGCCGTCACAGACTTACTCTCCTCTGATAGGATCCTCTCTGCAACCTCTGGAACGCGGAACACCAAAGGTTCATTTCAGGAGAAGAAGAGGTTGCCTAGCGACTAAGAGCTCACTTGAGCAAGGCAGGTAACCCTAATTGCTGCTGTAAGCCCCTGTGTCTGCTAAATGACTACAATGTATCCTACATGTGAAATGAGAGGGAGAGGAGAATTGCTGTACATTGACACTTTCTAGTGGTGTAAAGATGGAAGTGACGGTGTTGTGCCGAAAAGCTCCTCCCCCTGCCAGAATCCCCCCCCCCCCCCCCCCCCGCGCACTCAATTCTCCACTGCTGCAACTAGCTTGCTAGTTTGGGATTTCTGTTCATGTTAGGCTGCGTTTAATTTTATTTTTTTTATGTCGAGTAGATCGCGGGGGAGGCGCTAGTAATGTCTGCAGTCTTCGGTTTGGCTATTTGTTTCAAGTGCATTAGCCTATTAATTATTCATTTTGGTTGCCTATCCTGATGTGAAGTTTGTTCTATAGAAAGTATTTGACTCTAGCCACAAAGTTAAGGAAATTAGAGGGGGGGAGGGGCGGGGGGGGGATTTCAGCAAGGCTATTTTCTTACCTGTCAATTCTCCCCACCCCCCTTCTATTTTAGGACTGCAAGGCCTGGCACATGTCATAATCATTTTTGGTGACCAATCATACCCTCTGATGTGTGCCACAGGAAGTGTTAGACTCTAGCCACAACAGAAAGTGGTTATTCAGAGCCCTCTACTGTCCTCTCTACCCGTCCCTCAGTCCCCCCCATCCCATCCTGCTTTTCCCTCTTATGGCTTTTCCTACATATTTTGTAAACTTTTTCTGTCTTAGTTTTTTAAGAATGTAGGTACAGTAGTAATAATAAAATAATAACAACAATAATAAACCAAAAAAAATGTCCTCTGGGACGAAAATTAAAAAGTTCAAATATACAAGTCGACATGAGTGCATATCCATAATCACAGTAAACTGGTTTAATGATAGAAAACAATAAGAAAAACAAATACATGTATAATAGTAGAATAAACAAAACTATGACTGAATGTGCCTCCATGAAGAATCCCCTCCTCAATAGGTGCCTTCGCCCTCCATAGGACACCCCCTGCACCTCCACCATCCCTCCATAGGACACCCCCAGCACCATCAACCCTCCATAGGACACCCCCAGCACCTCCACCATCCCTCAATAGGACACCCCCAGCACCTCCACCATCCCTCAATAGGACACCCCCAGCACCTCCACCATCCCTCAATAGGACACCCCCTGCACCTCCACCATCCCTCCATAGGACACCCCCTGCACCATCAACCCTCCATAGGACACCCCCAGCACCTCCACCACCCCTCAATAGGACACCCCCAGCACCATCGACCCTCAATAGGACACCCCCAGCACCTCCACCATCCCTCAATAGGACACCCCCAGCACCTCCACCATCCATCAATAGGACACCCCCTGCACCATCAACCCTCCATAGGACACCCCCAGCACCTCCACCATCCCTCAATAGGACACCCCCAGCACCTCCACCATCCCTCAATAGGACACCCCCAGCACCTCCACCATCCCTTCATAGGACACCCCCAGCACCTCCACCATCCCTCAATAGGACACCCCCAGCACCTCCACCATCCCTCCATAGGACACCCCCTGCACCATCAACCCTCCATAGGACACCCCCAGCACCTCCACCATCCCTCAATAGGACACCCCCAGCACCTCCACCATCCCTCCATAGGACACCCCCAGCACCTCCACCATCCCTCAATAGGACACCCCCAGCACCTCCACCATCCCTCCATAGGACACCCCCAGCACCTCCACCATCCCTCAATAGGACACCCCCAGCACCTCCACCATCCCGCCATAGGACACCCCCAGCACCTCCACCATCCCTCCATAGGACATCCCCAGTACCTCCACCACCCCTCAATAGGACACCCCCAGCACCTCCACCATCCCTCCATAGGACATCCCCAGCACCTCCACCACCCCTCAATAGGACACCCCCAGCACCATCGACCCTCAATAGGACACCCCCAGCACCTCCACCATCCCTCAATAGGACACCCCCAGCACCTCCACCATCCCTCCATAGGACACCCCCAGCACCTCCACCATCCCTCAATAGGGCACCCCCAGCACCTCCACCATCCCTCAATAGGACACCCCCAGCACCTCCACCATCCCTCAATAGGACACCCCCAGCACCTCCACCATCCCTCCATAGGACACCCCCAGCACCTCCACCATCCCTCAATAGGACACCCCCAGCACCTCCACCATCCCTCAATAGGACACCCCCAGCACCTCCACCATCCCTCCATAGGACACCCCCTGCACCATCAACCCTCCATAGGACACCCCAGCACCTCCACCATCCCTCAATAGGACACCCCCAGCACCTCCACCATCCCTCCATAGGACACCCCCAGCACCTCCACCATCCCTCCATAGGACACCCCCTGCACCATCAACCCTCCATAGGACACCCCAGCACCTCCACCATCCCTCCATAGGACACCCCCAGCACCTCCACCATCCCTCCATAGGACACCCCCAGCACCTCCACCATCCCTCCATAGGACACCCCCAGCACCTCCACCATCCCTCCATAGGACACCCCCAGCACCTCCACCATCCCTCAATAGGACACCCCCAGCACCTCCACCATCCCTCAATAGGACACCCCCAGCACCTCCACCATCCCTCCATAGGACACCCCCAGCACCTCCACCATCCCTCCATAGGACACCCCCAGCACCTCCACCACCCCTCAATAGGACACCCCCAGCACCATCGGCCCTCAATAGGACACCCCCAGCACCTCCACCATCCCTTCCCCCTCCATAGGACACCCCCAGCCCCTCCACCATCCCTTCCCCCTCCATAGGACACCCCCAGCACCTCCACCATCCCTTCCCCCTCGATAGGACACCCCCAGCAACTCCACCATCCCCATCAACCCTCAATAGGACACCCCCAGCACCTCCACCATCCCCATCAACCCTCAATAGGACACCCCCAGCACCTCCACCATCCCTTCCCCCTCAATAGGACACCCCCAGCACCTCCACCATCCCTTCCCCCTCCATAGGACACCCCCAGCACCTCCACAATCCCCTCCCCCTCCATATGGACACCCCCAGCACCTCCACAATCCCTCCCCCCTCCATAGGACACCCCCAGCACCTCCTCAATCCCCATCAACCTCCCCCCACCCCTCAGCCACAAAACACAATAATGATAATAATTATAGAAATTTTAAAAATACAATAATATAGACCAATATATATATATACACTACTTATATATAGACTACTTCAACTCATATCCTGCTGGACTGCCTGCATTCTCAGATCCCCCTCCACTGATTAGCACCCTGGACAGGCTCCCTATTGCAGCTCACATGATGTTCAGGATTCTAATTCTAGCCTACAGGGCCAGAAAACGACCAGCTCCTTAATACCTCTCGGCCTGGATAGAGTGTTGTACTGTTGTTCTTTCTCTTTGAAGATTCAGTGGCCAATCAACAGGACTTCCCTGTGTACTGTTGCCTAATTGGTAGAATGAGTTGAGCTGCAGGAATCAGAAATGCAAAGTCCCTTGGTTGGTTGTAAAATGCTGATGATTATATAACCCCCCCCTATCCAAAAATCACTTTGATATTGATGTACTTTTGTACTAGGACCTGTTGCTCTATATTTATAATAAAAACATCTGTTTTATTTGTGTTTTTACTGTCACAGTGAACAGGTTAGGTAGCAGTTTTCTACTTTATCATATTCCATATGTTACATTTTAGAATATGGTAGATTCCATCATGTAATACAACATCTACCGTAACATGTATTTATGGTTTCGGCATATACTGTACAAATTGATTATATACTGTATATTTACTGCATATACTGTATATATACTGCATATACTGTACAAATTGATTACATACTGTATATATACTGCATATACTGTACAAATTGATGATATACTGTATATATACTGCATATACTGTACACATTGATTACATACTGTATATATACTGCATATACTGTACAAATTGATTACATACTGTATATATACTGCATATACTGTACACATTGATTACATACTGTATATATACTGCATATACTGTACACATTGATTACATACTGTATATATACTGCATATACTGTACACATTGATTACATACTGTATATATACTGCATATACTGTACAAATTGATAACTTTAAAATAAATGTGATTTGCTAAAAGGTGCATTAATTCTCCCCTCCGGTCCTTATTTCTACATTGAGTAGAATGACACAACAAGATTTAGGTTTGTCTTTTTAAATCATAACATAACATTGTCTTGCCTCATAGATATCATGATATACAATAAAGAACAGAATGAAGTGATTTATTTTCCATCACAGTGGCTTGTCCAAGATCCGACAACAACCACCACACACACATACAGACACACAGTCACTCTTCTGCCTACAAGGTGATATGGCTGCACTGCTATGAACAGCATGCTGTATATAAATCAACATCGTAGATGATAAAGAATGTAATGATACGTTTGTATTTACACCCGTTTTCCAAGACATTACAATAAATGTGGCTCGGGGAGAGAAAATATGTTTATGTGCTGTTGTCTAACTAAGAAAGAAGAACGACATACAGAATAGACGTGTGCGCCATATGTGTGTAATGTATAGTGTGTGTAATGTGTGTGTGTGTAATGTGTGTGTGTGTAATGTGTGTAATGTGTGTGTAATGTGTGTGTGTAATGTGTGTGTGTGTGTAATGTGTGTGTGTGTAATGTGTGTGTGTGTAATGTGTGTGTGTGTAATGTATAGTGTGTGTAATGTGTGTGTAATGTATGTGTGTGTAATGTATAGTGTGTGTAATGTGTGTGTAATGTATGTGTGTGTAACGTATGTGTGTCTGTCTGTCTGTCTAAACTTGAAAGGTTATGCTGCCACCCCCCCCCCCCCCCAAAAGAGGACTCTGTTCCAAGAAAGTGATTTGTCATTTTAGAAGTTATTATGCAAAGATTTCCTATTTAATGTTTGTTAACAAACTAAACTTTCTGTGATGTTTTGTGTAATTGTGTGATAATATTTGTGTATCATCTTTATTTTCTTAAATATTACAAAATGTTTCTAAAATAAATGTTTGTTTCTTTATGCTCGGCAATAAATTGCCTTGCCGACCCCCCCCCCCCCCCCCCTTCTAATTTCCTTAATTTTGTAGTTTAGAGTCCAGTACTTTCTGTGGCACACATCAGAGTCAAATACTTTCCATAGAACACACGTCACATCAGGACAGGCAACCGAAATTAATAATTGATGTATGTGTGTTATATTAAAACATTGAGGAGGGAGTCCAATGTAGGCTAGCAATAAACATTTCAGAACAACTACTAGTCGAATAAGACATGGGAGAGATGACGAATTTTGGCAAAGAGATTTATTTATAGACTACTACACTTGAAACAAATAGCCAAACCGAAAACTTCAGACATTACTAGTGCCTCCCCCACGATAAAACCGACATAAAAAAATAAAATGAAACGCAGCCTAAAAGAACAGATATCTCAACTAGCAAGCTAGTCGCAGCAGTGAAGAATTGAGTGCGTGCGCGTTCACGTATGTCGCAATGACGAATAACTGAGTGCGTGCGCGTTCACGCGAAGGGGAAGTGTTCTGGCTGGGGGGGTCTGGCAGGGGGGGGTCTGGCACAACGGTGGCAGTCATTTCTCTACATGCAAACCATTTGTCAGCGTTACAGGCCGTGAGACACAAATGAAAACAAAATCATTGTTTTGTAGAATTGCAAGAACCAAATCATGTAATCAAAAGCTGACCGTGTCTGTCGATATGAAACAGGATAACAAAGGTAAAACAATCATTAGTAGCTAAAACAACAGGATAACAAATGTAAAACAATCGTCTAGACTACCGTTAGTAGCTAAAACAACAGGATAACAAAGGTAAAACAATCGTTAGTAGCTAAAACAACAGGATAACAAATGTAAAACAATCGTCTAGACTACCGTTAGTAGCTAAAACAACAGGATAACAAATGTAAAACAATCGTTAGTAGCTAAAACAACAGGATAACAATGGTAAAATAATCGTTAGTAGCTAAAACAACAGGACAACAAATGTAAAACAACCGTATAGACTACAGTCAGTAGCTAAAACAACAGGATAACAATGGTAAAACAATCGTTAGTAGCTAAAACAACAGGATAACTAAGGTAAAATAATCGTTAGTAGCTAAAACAACAGGATAACTAAGGTGAAATAATCGGTAGTAGCTAAAACAGGATAAAAGGTAAAGGAACTTCACAGACTACCGTTAGTAGCTAAAGCGACATTATACATACTGTACCTGGACGCAGGTAAGTTGTCATGAAGCCTTTGACGTAAGACGGTCGCAAAATATGAACCACGTATTCACTACACCTCTGTAGATTGCTCTTCTCCAACTCATACATGATCGATGAATGATCGATGAACTGATAGCAGAGAGATATTGACTATGTCTCTTGCATTAAGCTGACAGCTGCTCAACGGGTATAGTGGTTTGGTGTTCCGTGATATTGGCCGTACTGACTCAGCTGATCTCCTATAACATGTCAGTGGTAACCACGCCTCAGCCTCGCCGGCCTGAAGAAACGAAACCGAAACATCCCGAGTGACAATAAAACGAAACACCTGCCTCAGTAAAGTCCCCAGAGGTGGTTGGGTAGTTAGACCCAGATCTAGGATCAGTTTGGACTCGTTACATAACCCACTAGCGAGGGCAACACCAAACAATAAGATAATTCTCTATGGTCGTGGTGAACTAATCTGTGCCAAATAACATTCAGTATATACCATACAGGATAGATTCAATTGATCAATAGAGGTGCTGCATCAATGAAATAGCAGAGCATACAAATGACACATTTTTATTTAGGATGAATTCCCTGTGACAATTTATTATACAATATTATGCAAAGCAACATCTTGTTTTAACACCATAATCACTCATAACAGTTGTAGCAAAAGCCAAAAGAGATCAGACCCCTCCAACAGTAGCCGGTCCAGATCCAGAGCCACATCCATGGACTCTAAGACCAGCTATTGACTGGGGAATGCGGGAACAAACTGCCACAACAGCAAGTGACCAGCAGAGGGAGCCAAATACACAGGCACTACAAGTACTGGACATTAAAACAAGAACCAACCTACATGAAGACTGAGGAGTGGTAGGAACAGATCTACCAAACCAACGCCCCAATTAACATTGGACTAAGTGCTACTTAATCTTGAGCACGCTGCAACAAAAAGTGGCAAGGACATAATGTAATGGCACACTGTGTTAAGATAGATTGCACTCCCAAACATCTTCCCCCAAACTGAGTGTCTAAACGAGGTATAAAAGGAGGAGAGATCAGTGCCTAGACATGATCCTCTACCCATATGATTTGGACATCATAGAGAATCATCAGACCAGGTAAATTACTTTTACTATACTCTGTTTGCATTGACTACTTTGATCTCAAGGCGCGAGCAAAACTATTGACTGGTATATCTTAAAGAATTGTGTTGTACACTGGAAGCTCACACCTTATAAAAATAATAAGAGAACAAGGTTGTGGAAGAGAGAACTTCACCCCTCAACGGAGCGAGGCATAGAGAACTCTTGGGAGCACCAAGTTCCATCTTTGGAGTGCCAGAGACAATCGCAGTTTGGCGAGATTGAAAAAGCCCAGAAATAGTTAAAGCCTCGTAGTAGCCAAGAGTCGATAAAAAGGAAATCAATATCTAAACAGTAGGCAGTAAAAACCATAGGAAATTCAGACTAAATAAGAAGATTATAGTCGTATAAACACCAGAAAATATTACTACTCTTATAGAGACCAGGGGAAGGACCAAGGGGAATAGAGCTTCAAGGTCAATATTACTACTCTTATAGAGACCAGGGGAAGGACCAAGGGGAATAGAGCTTCAAGGTCAATATTACTACTCTTATAGAGACCAAGGGAATAGAGCTTCAAGGTCAATATTACTACTCTTATAGAGACCAGGGGAAGGACCAAGGGGAATAGAGCTTCAAGGTCAATATTACTACTCTTATAGAGACCAGGGGAAGGACCAGGGGAATAGAGCTTCAAGGTCAATATTACTACTCTTATAGAGACCAGGGGAAGGACCAGGGGAATAGAGCTTCAAGGTCAATATTACTACTCTTATAGAGACCAGGGGAAGGACCAGGGGAATAGAGCTTCAAGGTAAATATTACTATTATAGAGACCAGGGGAAGGACCAAGGGGAATAGAGCTTCAAGGTAAATATTACTATTATAGAGACCAGGGGAAGGACCAGGGGAATAGAGCTTCAAGGTAAATATTACTATTATAGAGACCAGGGGAAGGACCAAGGGGAATAGAGCTTCAAGGTAAATATTACTATTATAGAGACCAGGGGAAGGACCAAGGGGAATAGAGCTTCAAGGTAAATATTACTATTATAGAGACCAGGGGAAGGACCAAGGGAATAGAGCTTCAAGGTAAATATTACTATTATAGAGACCAGGGGAAGGACCAAGGGGAATAGAGCTTCAAGGTAAATATTACTATTATAGAGACCAGGGGAAGGACCAAGGGGAATAGAGCTTCAAGGTAAATATTACTATTATAGAGACCAGGGGAAGGACCAAGGGAATAGAGCTTCAAGGTAAATATTACTATTATAGAGACCAGGGGAAGGACCAAGGGAATAGAGCTTCAAGGTCAATATTACTATTATAGAGACCAAGGGAATAGAGCTTCAAGGTAAATATTACTATTATAGAGACCAGGGGAAGGACCAAGGGAATAGAGCTTCAAGGTAAATATTACTACTCTTATAGAGACCAGGGGAATAGAGCTTCAAGGTAAATATTACTACTCTTATAGAGACCAGGGGAAGGACCAGGGGAATAGAGCTTCAAGGTAAATATTACTACTCTTATAGAGACCAGGGGAATAGAGCTTCAAGGTAAATATTACTACTCTTATAGAGACCAGGGGAATAGAGCTTCAAGGTCAATATTACTACTCTTATAGAGACCAGGGGAAGGACCAGGGGAATAGAGCTTCAAGGTAAATATTACTACTCTTATAGAGACCAGGGGAATAGAGCTTCAAGGTAAATATTACTACTCTTATAGAGACCAGGGGAAGGACCAGGGGAATAGAGCTTCAAGGTAAATATTACTACTCTTATAGAGACCAGGGGAATAGAGCTTCAAGGTAAATATTACTACTCTTATAGAGACCAGGGGAATAGAGCTTCAAGGTAAATATTACTACTATTATAGAGACCAGGGGAAGGACCAAGGGGAATAGAGCTTCAAGGTCAATATTACTACTCTTATAGAGACCAGGGGAATAGAGCTTCAAGGTCAATATTACTACTCTTATAGAGACCAGGGGAATAGAGCTTCAAGGTCAATATTACTACTCTTATAGAGACCAGGGGAATAGAGCTTCAAGGTAAATATTACTACTCTTATAGAGACCAGGGGAATAGAGCTTCAAGGTAAATATTACTACTCTTATAGAGACCAGGGGAAGGACCAAGGGGAATAGAGCTTCAAGGTCAATATTACTACTCTTATAGAGACCAGGGGAAGGACCAAGGGGAATAGAGCTTCAAGGTCAATATTACTACTCTTATAGAGACCAGGGGAATAGAGCTTCAAGGTCAATATTACTACTCTTATAGAGACCAGGGGAATAGAGCTTCAAGGTAAATATTACTACTCTTATAGAGACCAGGGGAATAGAGCTTCAAGGTAAATATTACTACTCTTATAGAGACCAGGGGAAGGACCAAGGGGAATAGAGCTTCAAGGTAAATATTACTACTCTTATAGAGACCAGGGGAAGGACCAAGGGGAATAGAGCTTCAAGGTAAATATTACTACTCTTATAGAGACCAGGGGAAGGACCAAGGGGAATAGAGCTTCAAGGTAAGTATTACTACTCTTATAGAGACCAGGGGAAGGACCAAGGGAATAGAGCTTCAAGGTAAATATTACTACTCTTATAGAGACCAGGGGAAGGACCAAGGGAATAGAGCTTCAAGGTAAATATTACTACTATTATAGAGACCAGGGGAATAGAGCTTCAAGGTAAATATTACTACTCTTATAGAGACCAGGGGAAGGACCAAGGGGAATAGAGCTTCAAGGTAAATATTACTACTCTTATAGAGACCAGGGGAAGGACCAAGGGGAATAGAGCTTCAAGGTAAATATTACTACTATTATAGAGACCAGGGGAATAGAGCTTCAAGGTAAATATTACTACTCTTATAGAGACCAGGGGAAGGACCAAGGGGAATAGAGCTTCAAGGTAAATATTACTACTCTTATAGAGACCAGGGGAATAGAGCTTCAAGGTAAATATTACTACTCTTATAGAGACCAGGGGAAGGACCAAGGGGAATAGAGCTTCAAGGTAAATATTACTACTCTTATAGAGACCAAGGGAATAGAGCGTCAAGGTAAATATTACTACTCTTATAGAGACCAGGGGAAGGACCAAGGGAATAGAGCTTCAAGGTAAATATTACTACTCTTATAGAGACCAGGGGAAGGACCAAGGGGAATAGAGCTTCAAGGTAAATATTACTACTCTTATAGAGACCAGGGGAATAGAGCTTCAAGGTAAATATTACTACTCTTATAGAGACCAGGGGAAGGACCAAGGGGAATAGAGCTTCAAGGTAAATATTACTACACTTATAGAGACCAGGGGAATAGAGCTTCAAGGTAAATATTACTACTCTTATAGAGACCAGGGGAATAGAGCTTCAAGGTAAATATTACTACTCTTATAGAGACCAGGGGAATAGAGCGTCAAGGTAAATATTACTACTCTTATAGAGACCAGGGGAATAGAGCTTCAAGGTAAATATTACTACTCTTATAGAGACCAGGGGAAGGACCAAGGGAATAGAGCTTCAAGGTAAATATTACTATTATAGAGACCAGGGGAATAGAGCTTCAAGGTAAATATTACTACTCTTATAGAGACCAGGGGAAGGACCAAGGGAATAGAGCTTCAAGGTAAATATTACTACTCTTATAGAGACCAGGGGAATAGAGCTTCAAGGTAAATATTACTACTCTTATAGAGACCAGGGGAAGGACCAAGGGAATAGAGCTTCAAGGTAAATATTACTACTCTTATAGAGACCAGGGGAAGGACCAAGGGAATAGAGCTTCAAGGTAAATATTACTACTCTTATAGAGACCAGGGGAAGGACCAAGGGAATAGAGCTTCAAGGTAAATATTACTACTCTTATAGAGACCAGGGGAAGGACCAAGGGGAATAGAGCTTCAAGGTAATTATTACTACTCTTATAGAGACCAGGGGAATAGAGCTTCAAGGTGAATATTACTACTCTTATAGAGACCAGGGGAAGGACCAGGGGAATAGAGCTTCAAGGTAAATATTACTACTCTTATAGAGACCAGGGGAATAGAGCTTCAAGGTGAATATTACTACTCTTATAGAGACCAGGGGAATAGAGCTTCAAGGTGAATATTACTACTCTTATAGAGACCAGGGGAAGGACCAGGGGAATAGAGCTTCAAGGTAAATATTACTACTCTTATAGAGACCAGGGGAAGGACCAAGGGAATAGAGCTTCAAGGTAAATATTACTACTCTTATAGAGACCAGGGGAATAGAGCTTCAAGGTAAATATTACTACTCTTATAGAGACCAGGGGAATAGAGCTTCAAGGTAAATATTACTACTCTTATAGAGACCAGGGGAATAGAGCGTCAAGGTAAATATTACTACTCTTATAGAGACCAGGGGAATAGAGCTTCAAGGTAAATATTACTACTCTTATAGAGACCAGGGGAAGGACCAAGGGAATAGAGCTTCAAGGTAAATATTACTACTCTTATAGAGACCAGGGGAATAGAGCTTCAAGGTAAATATTACTACTCTTATAGAGACCAGGGGAAGGACCAAGGGAATAGAGCTTCAAGGTAAATATTACTACTCTTATAGAGACCAGGGGAATAGAGCTTCAAGGTAAATATTACTACTCTTATAGAGACCAGGGGAAGGACCAAGGGAATAGAGCTTCAAGGTAAATATTACTACTCTTATAGAGACCAGGGGAAGGACCAAGGGAATAGAGCTTCAAGGTAAATATTACTACTCTTATAGAGACCAGGGGAAGGACCAAGGGAATAGAGCTTCAAGGTAAATATTACTACTCTTATAGAGACCAGGGGAATAGAGCTTCAAGGTGAATATTACTACTCTTATAGAGACCAGGGGAAGGACCAGGGGAATAGAGCTTCAAGGTAAATATTACTACTCTTATAGAGACCAGGGGAAGGACCAAGGGAATAGAGCTTCAAGGTAAATATTACTATTATAGTGACCAGGGGAAGGACCAAGGGAATAGAGCTTCAAGGTAAATATTACTACTATTATAGAGACCAGGGGAATAGAGCTTCAAGGTAAATATTACTACTCTTATAGAGACCAGGGGAAGGACCAAGGGGAATAGAGCTTCAAGGTAAATATTACTACTCTTATAGAGACCAGGGGAATAGAGCTTCAAGGTGAATATTACTACTCTTATAGAGACCAGGGGAAGGACCAAGGGAATAGAGCTTCAAGGTAAATATTACTATTATAGTGACCAGGGGAAGGACCAAGGGAATAGAGCTTCAAGGTAAATATTACTACTATTATAGAGACCAGGGGAATAGAGCTTCAAGGTAAATATTACTACTCTTATAGAGACCAGGGGAAGGACCAAGGGGAATAGAGCTTCAAGGTAAATATTACTACTCTTATAGAGACCAGGGGAATAGAGCTTCAAGGTAAATATTACTACTCTTATAGAGACCAGGGGAATAGAGCTTCAAGGTGAATATTACTACTCTTATAGAGACCAGGGGAATAGAGCTTCAAGGTGAATATTACTACTCTTATAGAGACCAGGGGAAGGACCAGGGGAATAGAGCTTCAAGGTAAATATTACTACTCTTATAGAGACCAGGGGAAGGACCAAGGGAATAGAGCTTCAAGGTAAATATTACTATTATAGTGACCAGGGGAAGGACCAAGGGAATAGAGCTTCAAGGTAAATATTACTACTATTATAGAGACCAGGGGAAGGACCAAGGGAATAGAGCTTCAAGGTAAATATTACTATTATAGTGACCAGGGGAAGGACCAAGGGAATAGAGCTTCAAGGTAAATATTACTACTATTATAGAGACCAGGGGAAGGACCAAGGGAATAGAGCTTCAAGGTAAATATTACTATTATAGAGACCAGGGGAAGGACCAAGGGAATAGAGCTTCAAGGTAAATATTACTATTATAGAGACCAGGGGAAGGACCAAGGGGAATAGAGCTTCAAGGTAAATATTACTATTATAGAGACCAGGGGAAGGACCAAGGGAATAGAGCTTCAAGGTAAATATTACTATTATAGAGACCAGGGGAAGGACCAAGGGAATAGAGCTTCAAGGTAAATATTACTATTATAGAGACCAGGGGAAGGACCAAGGGAATATAGCTTCAAGGTAAATATTACTACTCTTATAGAGACCAGGGGAAGGACCAAGGGAATAGAGCGTCAAGGTAAATATTACTACTCTTATAGAGACCAGGGGAAGGACCAAGGGAATAGAGCTTCAAGGTAAATATTACTATTATAGAGACCAGGGGAAGGACCAAGGGAATAGAGCTTCAAGGTAAATATTACTATTATAGAGACCAGGGGAAGGACCAAGGGAATAGAGCTTCAAGGTAAATATTACTATTATAGAGACCAGGGGAAGGACCAAGGGGAATAGAGCTTCAAGGTAAATATTACTATTATAGAGACCAGGGGCCTGTTGCACAAAACTAGGATAAGGGATTAAGCCAGGATATCTTGGTGATCCTGGCTCAATTGATCCGTAATCCGGTTGCACTAAAGATGGATAGGGGGCAGGAGGATATGTTATGGTATAAATTACCATGGAGATTTTTTCTGTGGAGCTAGCCTGCTCCAGACCAGGCTAAATTCCAGGATCTATTTAATCTCATCCCTAATGTCAGTTAGCAGTCACCACAAATGGAAACCAATAGTTATTTCACTGCTCACTATACATTGTTATCACATATAACTAGACCCACTGTTATTTAAACGTTTGTGATCATTAATTTCAATGATTTTGGATAAAAAATGATTTTTAGATGATGTTGCTATCATTAGATAATTTACAGTTTCCCATAGACTATAAGGCTATATATAAAATGCTAGAATATTAGGGCCACAGAGGGGAAAAAAACACAAGTCATAATATTGTAACCAGTTGTTTTAAAGGAGGACAGTTGTTAAAATGACAGATGTGGGGCATTTCGTGAAATTGTACTTCAGTATGGTTTCATAAACAAAGACATGCTGATGTGCCAGAATATTAAGTATCACATTGTCATAAGTATCAAAACTGTAAAAACAATGTAGCTTTTCTGCAGAAAGAACCAGCCTCATAAATTTATGACTTTATCCTTTTTCTTCAGTGTGGCCCTAGTACTCTGTCATATAAACAAATACACATTCCATATGAATATAAAAACACAATGTGTAACATTATGTTCCTTTATTGAATAAGGACAAAACAAAGCAGGTAAACCATCAGCTCCTTTCAAAACTGAAGTCACAGTGACTCTACAAGATGGAAAGCACAGAATCTAAGCATATTATACAAAATGATACATATACAGACCTTTGAATGTGTATAACACACCCTGCATGTCTGCACACTAAAATAAATGCAGGACAAATCCATACACATCAACTGAACAGACAAATGAATGGATGCAGTAGCCTCCCTGCAGCCTTGTATTACACACAGTATACCGCACAAACATCATAAGAGGCCAAATTCGTCAAAAAACGAACCCAAAAAAACCCAAATTCCTCTGCCACCGCAGGACATATTTAACCAAAATTGAAAGCACACATACTAACTAAAATAAGTCAACACATATTGGTCCCTCAGCAGCCGACCACTGTCGTCATCAGGGAAGATTGCCGGATTGTCCCAGTCCATGGCTGGTGGCACTCTGGGGGCCCTCTCCTTCCTCAGGCAGGCCACATTGTGGAGGACAGCACAAGCCACAGTAATATCACATGCCCTAACAGGGCTGACCCTTAATTTGTGAAGGCAGTGAAAGCGTGCCTTCAGGAGGCCAAAGGTCATTTCAACTCTGGCCCTGGTCCTGGCATGGGCATGGTTGTAGGCCTGCTGTGCTTCCTGGGGGTCTGTGAAAGGTGTCAGGAGAAAAGGCTGGCAGCCATACCCCCTGTCTCCCAGCAACACACCAGAGAATTCACCTGTCAACACAAAATCTCATCATTACTACCTCATAAACACAGTGATATTCTTGACACAGCCATGATGGTTATAAATAGGGGTTGTGTGGCTTACCTTGTGATAGGCACTGA
This sequence comes from Oncorhynchus mykiss, assembly GCF_057628025.1. Taxonomy (NCBI): domain Eukaryota; kingdom Metazoa; phylum Chordata; class Actinopteri; order Salmoniformes; family Salmonidae; genus Oncorhynchus; species Oncorhynchus mykiss. The sequence goes on from NC_143030.1 coordinate 684,493, forward strand.
TAGATTTCAGAGGCCCGAAAGATTCTGGAGTCATGGACTGAGCCAGGCCATTTTGCCACAACATTGCTGATCACACAGTCAGCATTGCAGACCATCTGAAATCATAAGATGAGGAATATTACACCAATCAATGCACATCACTGGCAATGCAGCGTGTTCGTCAATGGACAATATCAAAAAGTTATGTTCACCTGAACATTAATGCTGTGAAAGGATTTCCTATTCACAAAATCGGCCTCATGGGCACCTGAGGGGGCTTTTATCCTTATGTGTGTGCAGTCCACTGCACCAATGACATTGGGGAAACCTGTCACACAAAGTAATGAGTATCCTACTATGTGTTAACAGTTGTCCTGTAATTTGTAGATCCTCTTACCTGCAATCCTATAGAACTCCTCTTTGATGTCACAGAGTCTTCTGTGGCCAGGGAAGGAGATGAAGACATCTGCTAATGCTTTGATAGCCAGACACACACTCCTTATTGTGCGGCAAATTGTGGCCTTGTTCAGCTGTTCTGCATCCCCCACTGAGTACAGGAAGGCTCCACTAGCAAAAAAGCGCAAGGCCACACAAACCATTTGCTCCACACTCAGTGCATGGCTCCGTGCAGTGCGGTGCTTAATCCTGGGACCCAGTAGTCTGCATAGATACCTGATGCCATCTGCAGAAAACCTGTATCTTTCATATAGATGGTCATCAGGGAAGGCCAGTGGGTCCAACCGGTCCCTGAAGACCCTTTCTCACCTGAAGGCTCTCCTCAGCACAAGTGCTTCTTCATCCACCACATCTCGCACGAATGGGCATGCCATTGTCAGAGCAGAAAGGAACACACAATTTTGGGCCTTCATATAGGCTAGTGGCCACACCTGGTGCTGGGCAAAAGAGGGCGATGCCTTATAACGATGACTTGGTTGTACTGATTGCTGGGAAAATAAAAAAAACCTTAGAAAGATGCCACCGTCCTGTGTGCTCACAATAAGAGCTCATATGTCATGGCTCACTTGACTTTACGAGAATATACCTAATTTTTATTTTGAGCTGTGTCATCTTCTTGGAGCTGGGGGAGGAAAGAAAAATAATGATTAATACATTTGTGTTACAGTTAGCATACAGTGTACATTGAAGGCATATCTCACCTCCCTCTCAAGTTTTTTTATTTCAAGGTCCAGTTTCCTAATTGTCCTCTTTTTTATTTCGAACTCCAGTGCAAGATTTTCCATCTTTTTCTTCTTGTACTGAATGTCTATGTCTGCCAGTTCTATTTGGCACCGGAGGTGGTTGCCATACAACTTTCTGATAGCTTGTGAGCTCTGTGAACACAATACAATTAGCGCAGCTGGAATTTGGCAGGATGTGGTGTCCTTTTATTAATACGCACTGTGTTGCCAGGCTGGTTTTCCCACTGTATAGCATCTGGGTCCTGTAAAAGAAATTAGATTTTTTGATTTTGATGAGGACTCCTCACCATTGTAGAGTAAATAGTACTTTCACAGTCTTAACATGATACCTCATGCCTTCTGGAATCCAGAGAGATGGTCTCCTCCTCATCATCGTCTCCATCATGTGCTGTTGCTGCTGCACTGGGGCCTTCACCCTATCACATTTAATCGGATTCATATTGAAGCTAGTAGACAAGACATGCCAGGCCTACAGTATGCCTTTGATGGAGTACTCACTGGATCAGCATCGTCTGGTGCTTGTGCTGGTGGCTCTAACAGGAACACAGTGCTGCCAGACACTGCAAGGCAATAGGTAAACCAAAGTCAGACAGTCCAAATTGATTCAATATGAATGTGGTTGTATCCCATGTAGAGATGGAAGGACATACCTTGAATGAAGCGGGTGGCATCTTGGGAGGAACCTATGCTCGTCTCTTTCCCCCCAGGGATCCCCTCTAAGACGGGCCTGCCTTTATTTAGCTCCAAGGCCATGTCCTCTGCTGGGGTAAGGTCAGCCTTTGGTGACCCACCACCCGTGCCTTGTCTGTGGGTATTCTTTTTCACTGCTAAAACAGTACAGACAATGTGTGAGCAGGCACCTTCTGGGTACAATATATGCTTGTGCTTTGTTAAATATTAGTCAGGGACCATACCATTCTGCAGAATGTTCTTGTATTTGATTTTGACCTGCTGCCATGTCCGTTTTGGCCCGTTCATGTTTAATCTACACACACACACACACACACACACACACACACACACACACACTTAATGGAGTCACACTGCAAAAAATTACTTGGTATTTTTGTCTTGTTTTCAGTAAAAATATCAAAAATTTTATCATAGCTTTATACAGTGTGATGGAGTTACTTTACACAATTTCACTCATATCTGCAGTGCATTTCAATAAAAAAAAATAACCGTTTCATAATTACAGTACAACTGCATTTTTGGAGATGTGAATTAAATATTTGAATTGTAATTGTGATGTTTCAGCGGAGCGGTGAGTGTGTAATTGTGCACTACTTACGCATTCAGGCGGTCTGCAATACTTTGCCACGCTTTTTCTCTTTGCTTTATCACTGTGGCGGTGTTGCCTTTCTTCTTAATTATATATTTTACCTCCTCGTATGCCTCCATGAGGATTTGTGCTTCCGACGGGGAAAAGTACGCGGCTCTAGTTGCCATGGTAAATCAGTTAATCTGTGATCTGTGGCGGGGTCTATTTGAGTGAGCCGTGAGCGCGCACCTATCCAGGATTGGTTTCACCTGGCTTAATGAATCCGTGTCTGCTCATCCTGGCTTGGTCTTTGTGCAACCAATTAAGCCTGGACGCACATGTTTTGGCTTCATTGAGCTCAGCTGAGTCATTTATCCCGGATGTCTTAATTCTACTTTTGTGCAACAGGCCCCAGGGGAAGGACCAAGGGGAATAGAGCTTCAAGGTAAATATTACTATTATAGAGACCAGGGGAAGGACCAAGGGAATAGAGCTTCAAGGTAAATATTACTACTCTTATAGAGACCAGGGGAAGTACCAAGGGAATAGAGCGTCAAGGTAAATATTACTACTCTTATAGAGACCAGGGGAAGGACCAAGGGAATAGAGCTTCAAGGTAAATATTACTATTATAGAGACCAGGGGAAGGACCAAGGGAATAGAGCTTCAAGGTAAATATTACTATTATAGAGACCAGGGGAAGGACCAAGGGAATAGAGCTTCAAGGTAAATATTACTATTATAGAGACCAAGGGAATAGAGCTTCAAGGTAAATATTACTATTATAGAGACCAGGGGAAGGACCAAGGGAATAGAGCTTCAAGGTAAATATTACTATTATAGAGACCAGGGGAAGGACCAAGGGAATAGAGCTTCAAGGTAAATATTACTACTCTTATAGAGACCAGGGGAATAGAGCGTCAAGGTAAATATTACTACTCTTATAGAGACCAGGGGAAGGACCAAGGGAATAGAGCTTCAAGGTAAATATTACTATTATAGAGACCAGGGGAAGGACCAAGGGGAATAGAGCTTCAAGGTAAATATTACTATTATAGAGACCAGGGGAAGGACCAAGGGAATAGAGCTTCAAGGTAAATATTACTATTATAGAGACCAGGGGAAGGACCAAGGGAATAGAGCTTCAAGGTAAATATTACTATTATAGAGACCAAGGGAATAGAGCTTCAAGGTAAATATTACTATTATAGAGACCAGGGGAAGGACCAAGGGAATAGAGCTTCAAGGTAAATATTACTATTATAGAGACCAGGGGAAGGACCAAGGGAATAGAGCTTCAAGGTAAATATTACTACTCTTACAGAGACCAGGGGAATAGAGCGTCAAGGTAAATATTACTACTCTTATAGAGACCAGGGGAAGGACCAAGGGAATAGAGCTTCAAGGTAAATATTACTATTATAGTGACCAGGGGAAGGACCAAGGGAATAGAGCTTCAAGGTAAATATTACTATTATAGAGACCAGGGGAAGGACCAAGGGAATAGAGCGTCAAGGTAAATATTACTATTATAGAGACCAGGGGAAGCACCAAGGGAATAGAGCGTCAAGGTAAATATTACTATTACAGAGACCAGGGGAAGGACCAAGGGGAATAGAGCTTCAAGGTAAATATTACTATTATAGAGACCAGGGGAAGGACCAAGGGAATAGAGCTTCAAGGTCAATATTACTATTATAGAGACCAGGGGAAGGACCAAGGGAATAGAGCTTCAAGGTAAATATTACTATTATAGAGACCAGGGGAAGGACCAAGGGAATAGAGCTTCAAGGTAAATATTACTATTATAGAGACCAGGGGAAGGACCAAGGGGAATAGAGCTTCAAGGTAAATATTACTATTATAGAGACCAGGGGAAGGACCAAGGGGAATAGAGCTTCAAGGTAAATATTACTATTACAGAGACCAGGGGAAGGACCAAGGGGAATAGAGCTTCAAGGTAAATATTACTATTATAGAGACCAGGGGAAGGACCAAGGGGAATAGAGCTTCAAGGTAAATATTACTATTATAGAGACCAGGGGAAGGACCAAGGGAATAGAGCTTCAAGGTAAATATTACTACTCTTATAGAGACCAGGGGAAGGACCAAGGGAATAGAGCTTCAAGGTAAATATTACTACTCTTATAGAGACCAGGGGAAGGACCAAGGGAATAGAGCTTCAAGGTAAATATTACTATTATAGAGACCAGGGGAAGGACCAAGGGGAATAGAGCTTCAAGGTAAATATTACTATTATAGAGACCAGGGGAAGGACCAAGGGGAATAGAGCTTCAAGGTAAATATTACTATTATAGAGACCAGGGGAAGGACCAAGGGAATAGAGCTTCAAGGTAAATATTACTACTCTTATAGAGACCAGGGGAAGTACCAAGGGAATAGAGCGTCAAGGTAAATATTACTACTCTTATAGAGACCAGGGGAAGGACCAAGGGAATAGAGCTTCAAGGTAAATATTACTATTATAGAGACCAGGGGAAGGACCAAGGGAATAGAGCTTCAAGGTAAATATTACTATTATAGAGACCAGGGGAAGGACCAAGGGAATAGAGCTTCAAGGTAAATATTACTATTATAGAGACCAAGGGAATAGAGCTTCAAGGTAAATATTACTATTATAGAGACCAGGGGAAGGACCAAGGGAATAGAGCTTCAAGGTAAATATTACTATTATAGAGACCAGGGGAAGGACCAAGGGAATAGAGCTTCAAGGTAAATATTACTACTCTTATAGAGACCAGGGGAATAGAGCGTCAAGGTAAATATTACTACTCTTATAGAGACCAGGGGAAGGACCAAGGGAATAGAGCTTCAAGGTAAATATTACTATTATAGAGACCAGGGGAAGGACCAAGGGGAATAGAGCTTCAAGGTAAATATTACTATTATAGAGACCAGGGGAAGGACCAAGGGAATAGAGCTTCAAGGTAAATATTACTATTATAGAGACCAGGGGAAGGACCAAGGGAATAGAGCTTCAAGGTAAATATTACTATTATAGAGACCAAGGGAATAGAGCTTCAAGGTAAATATTACTATTATAGAGACCAGGGGAAGGACCAAGGGAATAGAGCTTCAAGGTAAATATTACTATTATAGAGACCAGGGGAAGGACCAAGGGAATAGAGCTTCAAGGTAAATATTACTACTCTTATAGAGACCAGGGGAATAGAGCGTCAAGGTAAATATTACTACTCTTATAGAGACCAGGGGAAGGACCAAGGGAATAGAGCTTCAAGGTAAATATTACTATTATAGTGACCAGGGGAAGGACCAAGGGAATAGAGCTTCAAGGTAAATATTACTATTATAGAGACCAGGGGAAGGACCAAGGGAATAGAGCGTCAAGGTAAATATTACTATTATAGAGACCAGGGGAAGCACCAAGGGAATAGAGCGTCAAGGTAAATATTACTATTACAGAGACCAGGGGAAGGACCAAGGGGAATAGAGCTTCAAGGTAAATATTACTATTATAGAGACCAGGGGAAGGACCAAGGGAATAGAGCTTCAAGGTCAATATTACTATTATAGAGACCAGGGGAAGGACCAAGGGAATAGAGCTTCAAGGTAAATATTACTATTATAGAGACCAGGGGAAGGACCAAGGGAATAGAGCTTCAAGGTAAATATTACTATTATAGAGACCAGGGGAAGGACCAAGGGGAATAGAGCTTCAAGGTAAATATTACTATTATAGAGACCAGGGGAAGGACCAAGGGGAATAGAGCTTCAAGGTAAATATTACTATTACAGAGACCAGGGGAAGGACCAAGGGGAATAGAGCTTCAAGGTAAATATTACTATTATAGAGACCAGGGGAAGGACCAAGGGGAATAGAGCTTCAAGGTAAATATTACTATTATAGAGACCAGGGGAAGGACCAAGGGAATAGAGCTTCAAGGTAAATATTACTACTCTTATAGAGACCAGGGGAAGGACCAAGGGAATAGAGCTTCAAGGTAAATATTACTACTCTTATAGAGACCAGGGGAAGGACCAAGGGAAATAGAGCTTCAAGGTAAATATTACTATTATAGAGACCAGGGGAAGGACCAAGGGAATAGAGCTTCAAGGTAAATATTACTACTCTTATAGAGACCAAGGGAATAGAGCTTCAAGGTAAATATTACTACTCTTATAGAGACCAGGGGAAGGACCAAGGGAATAGAGCTTCAAGGTAAATATTACTACTCTTATAGAGACCAGGGGAAGGACCAAGGGAATAGAGCTTCAAGGTAAATATTACTACTCTTATAGAGACCAGGGGAAGGACCAAGGGAATAGAGCTTCAAGGTAAATATTACTACTCTTATAGAGACCAGGGGAAGGACCAAGGGAATAGAGCTTCAAGGTAAATATTACTACTCTTATAGAGACCAGGGGAAGTACCAAGGGAATAGAGCTTCAAGGTAAATATTACTACTCTTATAGAGACCAGGGGAAGGACCAAGGGAATAGAGCTTCAAGGTAAATATTACTACTCTTATAGAGACCAGGGGAAGGACCAAGGGAATAGAGCTTCAAGGTAAATATTACTACTCTTATAGAGACCAGGGGAAGTACCAAGGGAATAGAGCTTCAAGGTAAATATTACTACTCTTATAGAGACCAGGGGAAGTACCAAGGGAATAGAGCTTCAAGGTAAATATTACTACTCTTATAGAGACCAGGGGAAGTACCAAGGGAATAGAGCTTCAAGGTAAATATTACTACTCTTATAGAGACCAGGGGAAGTACCAAGGGAATAGAGCTTCAAGGTAAATATTACTACTCTTATAGAGACCAGGGGAAGGACCAAGGGAATAGAGCTTCAAGGTAAATATTACTACTCTTATAGAGACCAGGGGAATAGAGCTTCAAGGTAAATATTACTACTCTTATAGAGACCAGGGGAATAGAGCGTCAAGGTAAATATATGGCTGTTTGCTTTGTTTATAGAGTTATAACTCTATAAGTGTGTTAAGTGTCTATAAGTGTCTATAAGAAGTGTGTTAAGTGATTTATATTTGCAGTATTATCTGGCATAGTATAGCGCATTAAGGATTGATTGAGCATTATTGATGTATTGGGAAACTGTAGAACCATTGAATTGTAATAACGTGTATAAAGACCAAAAACAGAGTGACTTAATAAAAGTTTGAAACTTTGACAACTAGGCCAGATTAACGATCTGGAGAGCAAACGCCTTTGACACTCTCACTGAACAGAAAGTGCCCCACAGTCAGGCAGACACCTGAATGTTCCATCATATAGTGAGAACATGTAGTTTCCCTGATATGGCTTCTCCTTAGAAACACTATAACAGAAAACTAATAGATGTCATTCACTGCTGTAAACCATTTCATATTTATTTTACCTTTATTTAACCAGGCAAGTCAGTTAAGAACAAATTCTTATTCTCAATGACGGCCTAGGAACAGTGCCTGTTCAGGGGCAGAACGACAGCTCGGGGATTCGAACTTGCAACCTTTCGGTTACTAGTCCAACGCTCTAACCACTAGGCTACCCTGCCGCCCAAACCTGTGTCAAATATAACCGTATAAATAACACAGACCCACCGCGGACCTTCCACGTTCTGTGGTGTTTTTGTCAACGAGCTCAACGCGTTCCAAACACTGGTGGGTCACCAGATGATGCTAATAGTTTAGGTAGTAAACGACATACCTCCTCCTGTATGTTCTATTGAGAACCGTCTGGGACTCGTCGTTGTTTCCCTGTTTACAACTCAAAATATATTTTACTGATTTAAGTCGATTACTAAATTATTTGCAATACACTAGTCTCAAATATATGTCACCTCCCTCCCCCCCACATTCGGAAATAGCTTTTTCTGTCCCCTCCACCCCAGTTTTATATAATTGTAATGTGCTACACAACAAGGCAACGGTGTGCTTTAGGACCATGTGGACACCTCCAAGCGGTCGGGGTGGCTGTTTAAATCCTACTAGATTAGGGACCATGTGGACACCTCCAAGCGGTCGGGGTGGCTGTTTAAATCCTACTAGATTAGGGACCATGTGGACACCTCCAAGCGGTCGGGGTGGCTGTTTAAATCCTACTGGATTAGGGACCATGTGGACACCTCCAAGCGGTCGGGGTGGCTGTTTAAGTCCTACTGGATTTAGGGCCATGTGGACACCTCCAAGCGGTCGGGGTGGCTGTTTGGGGTGTTTAAAACCTACTGGATTAGGGACCATGTGGACACCTCCAAGCGGTCGGGGTGGCTGTTTGGGGTGTTTAAAACCTACTGGATTAGGGACCATGTGGACAACGAAGGAACGGTCTGTGTGAAGACCTAGAGTCCTGAAATACTGTGCATTATAGTTCCCTCTTACAAGGAACACATTCGCCTCAAGGACCCACAAGGTCCGCTATGTGTCCTAAACGGAACCCTGTAGGCCCTGGTCTAAAGTAGTGCACTATATAGGGAATAGGGCTCTGGTCTATAGTAGTGCACTATATAGAGAATAGGGCTCTGGTCTATAGTAGTGTACTATATAGGGAATAGGGCTCTGGTCTATAGTAGTACCACTATATAGGGAATAGGGCTCTGGTCTATAGTAGTGCACTATATAGGGAATAGGGCTCTGGTCTATAGTAGTGCACTATATAGAGAATAGGGCTCTGGTCTATAGTAGTGCACTATATAGAGAATAGGGCTCTGGTCTATAGTAGTGCACTATATAGAGAATAGGGCTCTGGTCTATAGTAGTGTACTATATAGGGAATAGGGCCCTGGTCTATAGTAGTGTACTATATAGGGAATAGGGTCTATAGTAGTGTACTATATAGGGAATAGGGCTCTGGTCTATAGTAGTGCACTATATAGGGAATAGGGTCTATAGTAGTGTACTATATAGGGAATAGGGTCTAAAGTAGTGCACTATATAGGGAATAGGGCTCTGGTCTATAGTAGTGTACTATATAGGGAATAGGGCCCTGGTCTATAGTAGTGCACTATATAGGGAATAGGGTCTAAAGTAGTGCACTTTGGTGTTATTTGGGACACATTCTGGGTTACAGTGTCACGGTGCTGACTTTAGTCCATCGCCTGCAGCAAAAGCCTCTGTCCCGTCCTCTGGCTAGGCAGAGTACTTTAGGATTTTAGTCACTTCGGTGTAACAAGGGGCCTTGCCGTGCGGCCCCACCAACTCTTCTATGTATTCGTAATGGCCCTTCGCGTGAGTTGGGTTTGTTCCTTCGTTCACGTTGTCACTCCCTTATTTGCCGGTCGGGTATGGGGCCTTGGATAGATGAGTACTTTATGTTTATAGATTCTTCCTATACTCCCTTACCTTGTCTTCTCTTATATATCAATACCTAATAACTCATCTTCTGTTAGTTATTATGCTCGTCAGCTAGTAGTCACTTGGAAACTAGTATTGTTATATGCATTGACTTGTCCAAAGATATATTATTGTCCACACAGTGAAATATTCTTTAGTGCAATCACTTTAACCTATAACCAGTCACTTTAACCTATAACCAATCACTTTAACCTATAACCAATCACTTTAACCTATAACCAATCACTTTAACCTATAACCAATCACTTTAACCTATAACCAGTCACTTTAACCTATAACCAATCACTTTAACCTATAACCAATCACTTTAACCTATAACCAATCACTTTAACCTATAACCAATCACTTTAACCTATAACCAATCACTTTAACCTATAACCAATCACTTTAACCTATAACCAGTCACTTTAACCTATAACCAATCACTTTAACCTATAACCAATCACTTTAACCTATAACCAATCACTTTAACCTATAACCAATCACTTTAACCTATAACCAATCACTTTAACCTATAACCAATCACTTTAACCTATAACCAGTCACTTTAACCTATAACCAATCACTTTAACCTATAACCAATCACTTTAACCTATAACCAATCACTTTAACCTATAACCAATCACTTTAACCTATAACCAATCACTTTAACCTATAACCAATCACTTTAACCTATAACCAGTCACTTTAACTTATAACCAATCACTTTAACCTATAACCAATCACTTTAACCTATAACCAATCACTTTAACCTATAACCAATCACTTTAACCTATAACCAATCACTTTAACCTATAACCAATCACTTTAACCTATAACCAATCACTTTAACCTATAACCAGTCACTTTAACCTATAACCAGTCACTTTAACCTATAACCAATCACTTTAACCTATAACCAGTCACTTTAACTTATAACCAATCACTTTAACCTATAACCAGTCACTTTAACCTATAACCAATCACTTTAACCTATAACCAGTCACTTTAACCTATAACCAATCACTTTAACCTATAACCAATCACTTTAACCTATAACCAATCACTTTAACCTATAACCAATCACTTTAACCTATAACCAATCACTTTAACCTATAACCAGTCACTTTAACCTATAACCAATCACTTTAACCTATAACCAATCACTTTAACCTATAACCAATCACTTTAACCTATAACCAGTCACTTTAACCTATAACCAATCACTTTAACCTATAACCAATCACTTTAACCTATAACCAATCACTTTAACCTATAACCAATCACTTTAACCTATAACCAATCACTTTAACCTATAACCAATCACTTTAACCTATAACCAGTCACTTTAACCTATAACCAATCACTTTAACCTATAACCAATCACTTTAACCTATAACCAATCACTTTAACCTATAACCAATCACTTTAACCTATAACCAATCACTTTAACCTATAACCAATCACTTTAACCTATAACCAGTCACTTTAACCTATAACCAATCACTTTAACCTATAACCAATCACTTTAACCTATAACCAATCACTTTAACCTATAACCAATCACTTTAACCTATAACCAATCACTTTAACCTATAACCAATCACTTTAACCTATAACCAGTCACGTTAACTTATAACCAATCACTTTAACCTATAACCAATCACTTTAACCTATAACCAATCACTTTAACCTATAACCAATCACTTTAACCTATAACCAATCACTTTAACCTATAACCAATCACTTTAACCTATAACCAGTCACTTTAACCTATAACCAGTCACTTTAACCTATAACCAATCACTTTAACCTATAACCAGTCACTTTAACTTATAACCAATCACTTTAACCTATAACCAGTCACTTTAACCTATAACCAATCACTTTAACCTATAACCAGTCACTTTAACCTATAACCAATAACTTTAACCTATAACCAATCACTTTAACCTATAACCAATCACTTTAACCTATAACCAATCACTTTAACCTATAACCAATCACTTTAACCTATAACCAGTCACTTTAACCTATAACCAATCACTTTAACCTATAACCAATCACTTTAACCTATAACCAATCACTTTAACCTATAACCAATCACTTTAACCTATAACCAATCACTTTAACCTATAACCAATCACTTTAACCTATAACCAGTCACTTTAACCTATAACCAATCACTTTAACCTATAACCAGTCACTTTAACCTATAACCAGTCACTTTAACCTATAACCAGTCACTTTAACCTATAACCAATCACTTTAACCTATAACCAATCACTTTAACCTATAACCAATCACTTTAACCTATAACCAATCACTTTAACCTATAACCAATCACTTTAACCTATAACCAATCACTTTAACCTATAACCAGTCACTTTAACTTATAACCAATCACTTTAACCTATAACCAGTCACTTTAACCTATAACCAGTCACTTTAACCTATAACCAATCACTTTAACCTATAACCAATCACTTTAACCTATAACCAATCACTTTAACCTATAACCAATCACTTTAACCTATAACCAATCACTTTAACCTATAACCAATCACTTTAACCTATAACCAATCACTTTAACCTATAACCAATCACTTTAACCTATAACCAATCACTTTAACCTATAACCAATCACTTTAACCTATAACCAATCACTTTAACCTATAACCAGTCACTTTAACCTATAACCAATCACTTTAACCTATAACCAATCACTTTAACCTATAACCAATCACTTTAACCTATAACCAATCACTTTAACCTATAACCAATCACTTTAACCTATAACCAATCACTTTAACCTATAACCAATCACTTTAACCTATAACCAATCACTTTAACCTATAACCAGTCACTTTAACCTATAACCAATCACTTTAACCTATAACCAGTCACTTTAACCTATAACCAGTCACTTTAACCTATAACCAGTCACTTTAACCTTTAACCAATCACTTTAACCTATAACCAATCACTTTAACCTATAACCAATCACTTTAACCTATAACCAATCACTTTAACCTATAACCAATCACTTTAACCTATAACCAATCACTTTAACCTATAACCAATCACTTTAACCTATAACCAGTCACTTTAACCTATAACCAATCACTTTAACCTATAACCAATCACTTTAACCTATAACCAATCACTTTAACCTATAACCAATCACTTTAACCTATAACCAATCACTTTAACCTATAACCAATCACTTTAACCTATAACCAATCACTTTAACCTATAACCAATCACTTTAACCTATAACCAGTCACTTTAACTTATAACCAATCACTTTAACCTATAACCAATCACTTTAACCTATAACCAATCACTTTAACCTATAACCAATCACTTTAACCTATAACCAATCACTTTAACCTATAACCAATCACTTTAACCTATAACCAATCACTTTAACCTATAACCAATCACTTTAACCTATAACCAGTCACTTTAACCTATAACCAGTCACTTTAACCTATAACCAATCACTTTAACCTATAACCAGTCACTTTAACTTATAACCAATCACTTTAACCTATAACCAGTCACTTTAACCTATAACCAATCACTTTAACCTATAACCAGTCACTTTAACCTATAACCAATAACTTTAACCTATAACCAATCACTTTAACCTATAACCAATCACTTTAACCTATAACCAATCACTTTAACCTATAACCAATCACTTTAACCTATAACCAGTCACTTTAACCTATAACCAATCACTTTAACCTATAACCAATCACTTTAACCTATAACCAATCACTTTAACCTATAACCAATCACTTTAACCTATAACCAATCACTTTAACCTATAACCAGTCACTTTAACCTATAACCAATCACTTTAACCTATAACCAATCACTTTAACCTATAACCAGTCACTTTAACCTATAACCAGTCACTTTAACCTATAACCAATCACTTTAACCTATAACCAATCACTTTAACCTATAACCAATCACTTTAACCTATAACCAATCACTTTAACCTATAACCAGTCACTTTAACCTATAACCAATCACTTTAACCTATAACCAATCACTTTAACCTATAACCAGTCACTTTAACCTATAACCAGTCACTTTAACCTATAACCAATCACTTTAACCTATAACCAATCACTTTAACCTATAACCAATCACTTTAACCTATAACCAATCACTTTAACCTATAACCAATCACTTTAACCTATAACCAATCACTTTAACCTATAACCAGTCACTTTAACCTATAACCAATCACTTTAACCTATAACCAGTCACTTTAACCTATAACCAGTCACTTTAACCTATAACCAATCACTTTAACCTATAACCAATCACTTTAACCTATAACCAATCACTTTAACCTATAACCAATCACTTTAACCTATAACCAGTCAATTTAACCTATAACCAATCACTTTAACCTATAACCAATCACTTTAACCTATAACCAATCACTTTAACCTATAACCAGTCACTTTAACTTATAACCAATCACTTTAACCTATAACCAGTCACTTTAACCTATAACCAATCACTTTAACCTATAACCAATCACTTTAACCTATAACCAGTCACTTTAACCTATAACCAATCACTTTAACCTATAACCAGTCACTTTAACCTATAACCAGTCACTTTAACCTATAACCAGTCACTTTAACCTATAACCAGTCACTTTAACCTATAACCAGTCACTTTAACCTATAACCAGTCACTTTAACCTATAACCAGTCACTTTAACCTATAACCAATCACTTTAACCTATAACCAATCACTTTAACCTATAACCAGTCACTTTAACCTATAACCAGTCACTTTAACCTATAACCAGTCACTTTAACCTATAACCAGTCACTTTAACCTATAACCAATCACTTTAACCTATAACCAATCACTTTAACCTATAACCAATCACTTTAACCTATAACCAATCACTTTAACCTATAACCAATCACTTTAACCTATAACCAGTCACTTTAACCTATAACCAATCACTTTAACCTATAACCAATCACTTTAACTTCAATCATTAGGATGTTTTTCTTGCGATCACAACAAAACTACGTATTTTGCTCAAATAGATTAAATTGTGTTTTATTTGGAAAGACGGCGTAGAATTGTGTACAGTATCCCTGTTTACTGCAGTTTTCTGCCTGAGTGTACAGTATCCCTGTTTACTGCAGTTTTCTGCCTGAGTGTACAGTATCCCTGTTTACTGCAGTTTTCTGCCTGAGTGTACAGTATCCCTGTTTACTGCAGTTTTCTGCCTGAGTGTACAGTATCCCTGTTTACTGCAGTTTTCTGCCTGAGTGTACAGTATCCCTGTTTACTGCAGTTTTCTGCCTGAGTGTACAGTATCGCTGTTTACTGCAGTCTTCTGTCTGAGTGTACAGTATCGCTGTTTACTGCAGTTTTCTACCTGAGTGTACAGTATCGCTGTTTACTGCAGTCTTCTGTCTGAGTGTACAGTATCGCTGTTTACTGCAGTCTTCTGTCTGAGTGTACAGTATCGCTGTTTACTGCAGTCTTCTGTCTGAGTGTACAGTATCGCTGTTTACTGCAGTCTTCTGTCTGAGTGTACAGTATAGTATTCTGTCTTATCTTGAACAGAACAGCACTACTTATTTTACTCAACTAAAGATTTAAATAAACAGTGTTTAAATTGTTTTTTTAAAGCTGGTCCTGCCTGACGTGGACCGTTTCCTCACCTTATTCTCATTGAGGTTAACGACAGTTGCTGCTTATTTACCAGGTAACAACAAGTGGAAACTATACAAGTAGCCTCTTCGCCCAATTAGAGCCTGAAATAATGGGCGTGGCTGACAACAACAATACATTAAGGGGAAAGGATCCACAGACACACGTGCAGGAAGACGATCAGCCCATCTCTTTATTGACACCGCTGGTTGCCATGGTTAACACAAATACAGGACATTGAATGCTTCCTGAATTGACTCAGTAAATGAGTAGTCCTACAGTATCACAGCCAGGTCAAACAGGCGTGTTAGTCAGATTACCAGTATCACAGCCAGGTCAAACAGGCGTGTTAGTCAGACTACCAGTATCACAGCCAGGTCAAACAGGTGTGTTAGTCAGATTACCAGTATCACAGCCAGGTCAAACAGGCGTGTTAGTCAGATTACCAGTATCACAGCCAGGTCAAACAGGTGTGTTAGTCAGATTACCAGTATCACAGCCAGGTCAAACAGGCGTGTTAGTCAGATTACCAGTATCACAGCCAGGTCAAACAGGCGTGTTAGTCAGATTACCCAGTGTCCACAGCCAGGTCAAACAGGCGTGTTAGTCAGATTACCAGTATCACAGCCAGGTCAAACAGGCGTGTTAGTCAGATTACCAGTATCACAGCCAGGTCAAACAGGCGTGTTAGTCAGATTACCCAGTGTCCACAGCCAGGTCAAACAGGCGTGTTAGTCAGATTACCAGTATCACAGCCAGGTCAAACAGGCGTGTTAGTCAGATTACCAGTATCACAGCCAGGTCAAACAGGTGTGTTAGTCAGATTACCCAGTGTCCACAGCCAGGTCAAACAGGTGTGTTAGTCAGATTACCCAGTATCACAGCCAGGTCAAACAGGCGTGTTAGTCAGATGACCCAGTGTCCACAGCCAGGTCAAACAGGTGTGTTCGTCAGATTACCCAGTGTCCACAGCCAGGTCAAACAGGTGTGTTCGTCAGATTACCCAGTGTCCACAGCCAGGTCAAACAGGTGTGTTAGTCAGATTACCCAGTGTCCACAGCCAGGTCAAACAGGTGTGTTAGTCAGATTACCCAGTGTCCACAGCCAGGTCAAACAGGTGTGTTAGTCAGATTACCCAGTGTCCACAGCCAGGTCAAACAGGCGTGTTAGTCAGATTACCCAGTGTCCACAGCAACACTATTGATTATCCTCTACCCCCAGTGTATGTGGAGTACTATGGTCTTAGCCATGTCCTCCCTCACTCCTCTCTTCCTCCCCTCTTCCTCCCCTCCCGACTCCTCTCTTCCACTCCTACTTCCTGTTACCGACAATGCGCTACTTCCTGCTGCAGTCTCTCTCTTTCCATCCCTCCGACCCATCCTCCTCTTCCTAGATAGATATAGATAGAGATAGGTGGTGATATGAACAGAACAGCATAGTGTACACAGTATAATGTAACACTTCCTAGATAGATATAGATAGATAGAGACAGATGGTCATATGAACAGAACAGCATAGTGTACACAGTATAATGTAACACTTCCTAGATAGATAGAGACAGATGGTCATATGAACAGAACAGCATAGTGTACACAGTATAATGTAACACTTCCTAGATAGATAGAGACAGATGGTCATATGAACAGAACAGCATAGTGTACACAGTATAATGTAACACTTCCTAGATAGATAGAGATAGATAGATAGAGAGATAGATGGTCATATGAACAGAACAGCATAGTGTACACAGTATAATGTAACACTTCCCTGCCAGCTCTCCTCTCAAACAGTGCAGCAACTATAAGGCATAGTCCCAAATGGCAGCCTATTCCCTACAGTGGACTACACAGTGGACTCCACAGTGGACTACACAGTGGACTACACAGTGGACTCCACAGCAGACTACACAGGCAGTAGAGCACTTAATAGGGAATAGGCTGCCATATAGGACCCAGACTAAAAAATATATATTTTATTGATTTATTTCACCAGCTCAGTTGACTGAGAACACATTCTCATTTACCCCAACGACCTCAACGACCCCAACGACCTGGGGACTAGTTCCAGGGGAGAGGAGGAGGGGGGATAGATGAGCCAACTGGAAGCTCATCCCAAAAGTAGTAACAAAACAATATCTCTTCCTCTGAGATGGAGGTGACAGAGAGGTCAGTGTCACTGGTTGATGATGTCATACCGTCCTCGTAGGTCGGCGCCGGAGGGTCGTAGATGGAGGTGACAGAGAGGCCAGTGTCACTGGTTGATGATGTCATACCGTCCTAGTAGGTCGGCGCCGGAGGGTCGTAGATGGAGGTGACAGAGAGGCCAGTGTCACTGGTTGATGATGTCATACTGTCCTCGTAGGTCAGCGCCGGAGGGTCGTAGATGGAGGTGACAGAGAGGCCAGTGTCACTGGTTGATGATGTCATACCGTCCTAGTAGGTCGGCGCCGGAGGGTCGTAGGTGCAGGTGACAGAGAGGCCAGTGTCACTGGTTGATGATGTCATACCGTCCTAGTAGGTCGGCGCCGGAGGGTCGTAGATGGAGGTGACAGAGAGGCCAGTGTCACTGGTTGATGATGTCATACTGTCCTCGTAGGTCAGCGCCGGAGGGTCGTAGATGGAGGTGACAGAGAGGCCAGTGTCACTGGTTGATGATGTCATACCGTCCTAGTAGGTCGGCGCCGGAGGGTCGTAGGTGCAGGTGACAGAGAGGCCAGTGTCACTGGTTGATGATGTCATACTGTCCTCGTAGGTCAGCGCCGGAGGGTCGTAGATGGCCAGCTGGTCAAAGGCTTCCTTGGAGAGAGGAGAACGGGTTGAACTGATATGAGGGAGAGACACACACACAGGAGGGTTAGGGAGAGGATGTGTGTGCTCTCATCGGCAGCCTAGACTAACGTGGAGTCAAATTAAGTATTTAAATGTCTGCGTGTGCAGGTGTATGTGTGCTCACCAGCTCGTGGAAGAAGTGGTCCATCCGTGCCAGCTGGAAAGGGGTGGAGTTCATCCTGGATGACCCCGCCCCCTCCCTCCCTATTACGGCGTGCGATTGGCGAGGTGATGAAACGTTGGACGATGTTGACCAATGAGCCGTGGAACACTGCCAGCTCCCACTGTAACCAAGGTTCAGAGGATTTGATCGTCCAACATTACTGCAAACCTTTTAACCCGAAAGACTCGACACTGAAAGACTGGCTTACTGGTCTGTCCTTCACCATAGAAATATTATTATTATTGTGGTGCATAATTGCCATGGGTAAATTGGAAGGTTCAGTCAATGAGCATTATGGGTAATCCACCTCTCCCGAATTAAACATTGAAAGAAAGTGGACGTGAGCTACACCGTCCAAATCTAAACACAGCCGGCGACACCACGTCATTTTCTGAACACAAGTCATTATTGACACGCCAGCGCTATTGTAGCTATCAGAGTGTAGAAACAGTATTAATCAATCATAACAGCACTACTGTAGCTATCAGAGTGTAGAAACAGTATTAATCAATCATAACAGCACTACTGTAGCTATCAATCATAACAGCACTACTGTAGCTATCAATCATAACAGCACTATTGTAGCTATCAGTCATAACAGCGCTACTGTAGCTATCAATCATAACAGCACTACTGTAGCTATCAGAGTGTAGAAACAGTATTAATCAATCATAACACCACTATTGTAGCTATCAATCATAACAGCGCTACTGTAGCTATCAATCATAACAGCACTATTGTAGCTATCAATCATAACAGCACTACTGTAGCTATCAGAGTGTAGAAACAGTATTAATCAGTCATAACACCACTACTGTAGCTATCAATCATAACAGCGCTACTGTAGCTATCAATCATAACAGCACTATTGTAGCTATCAATCATAACAGCACTACTGTAGCTATCAGAGTGTAGAAACAGTATTAATCAGTCATAACACCACTACTGTAGCTATCAATCATAACAGCACTACTGTAGCTATCAGAGTGTAGAAACAGTATTAATCAATCATAACAGCACTACTGTAGCTATCAGAGTGTAGAAACAGTATTAATCAATCATAACAGCACTATTGTAGCTATCAGAGTGTAGAAACAGTATTAATCAATCATAACAGCACTACTGTAGCTATCAATCATAACAGCACTACTGTAGCTATCAGAGTGTAGAAACAGTATTAATCAATCATAACATCACTATTGTAGCTATCAGAGTGTAGAAACAGTTGCTAACTTGAACAATACAACAACAAAAAGTTACCTCTCATCTATCCATCGATCCCTCCATCCTCTGGCCGGGGTAGAAGAGGAGTTCCCACCCTTTCCACCTTCGTCCTCTCCTCCTCTTTCACTCTCCATGGTTACCACCTGCTCTGGTGGTCACCATGGCAGCTGCGGTCCTGTTTTCTCCGGGTACAGGAGGTTTGAGAGTAAGGCTGGAGGAGAACGGCTGCTTACACAGCGGACACCTAGAGACCAAGATTAAGATGAAAGATCAGAGAAGGAAAATGTTATTCATTCTAGAGCCTAGAGCTGGTAGGAAGGATTTCCTGAACACCTTAGTTGACACCCTATACTGCCCTACCAAGCAAAACGGCAGTAAATGCTAATTTGGTCAAAAATGAGTTGTCATGTTTTGCTACATTAAATACATGCTTAATCATGTGGACAAGTATCCTGCCTCGTATTGTGTTTTGGAGAAAATGGGGGTCAATGTTAGCAGTAACTGCATAAGTTTACTGTGAAACCAAGGTAAAAAAAAAAATGAAATTTTTCTCAGTTCCACGCTATGAGCAGTTGCTGCCTTTTTGCTTGGTAGGGCAGGATAGTGTGCTGCTTTCGACCAGAGCCCTAGGTGCCATTTGCGATGCACAGGCCCTGGTCAAAAGTAGTGCACTATATAAGGAAAATGGTGTAATTAGGGACACAGTCCTATCTTGTTGTTGTTCCACTCCTGATTGCAGAGGAAGCAAAAGCAATGGAGGCACCTGTCCAGGTAAGTTATGTTGTAGAACCGGTCCTAGGCAGATACCAGTCTTAAGAGTTTGGAGACTCCTCGGCCGAGACAGACTGCGACAAAGGGAGGGATTCCTCCTGTTGCTGACCTAATCCTCCGCTCTCCCTCAGACAAACACGCAACTTCATCTTAGTAGGGGCCATCTTCTAGAGGGGGGGGTCAGGAACAGGAGCCCTCTAAGACTTTATTGCAGTCTTGTCCCCAGACTCTAAGACTCCCATCTGCCTAGACCGATTCAATAACATGACTTACCTGGACACAGTGTCAGTTGATCCAACTCCCCACTTTGAACAATGGAGCTGCCTAAAGTGTAGGTAGGGCTGAGATTAATGTAGGTTAGCCTACTATGGGAATGTTGGGTCAACAACAATGTTACCAGTGATCTAGTCTTACGGCCTAGATATTTCCCTGTTTAGCTACCTACATTTTAAAGTCAAATGTACCTGTTAGGATTGATATGTAGAGTGAAACGTGTGGCTTTATCCACAAGATGTAGCATATACCCTTTACAGCTGGGTAACGTGCTGCTTCCGTGTCTGTCCACACGTCGTCTCCAGTAGCCGAATTTGAACGCTACAGCTAACCATCCATGCCCTGGTTAGCTGCATCACTAGCGAGTTTTCTAGCACTAACAATATATATTTTAAAATACAACTTTGATGTTGGTTTATAGTAGTTAACGTTAGATAGCTCGTCAGCTGACAGGCTAACCGAGTAGCGTCTCTCTTCCTGACAACTCGAATCTCTGCAGAGTTCTCCGGTTCACAGTCAAAACATCACACCACCGAATCCGTTAGTCTCACCAACTAAACTATCTGACAACACTAAGAATCATTCAGACCTAAATAATAGTATAAATTATAAAGATATAATGTTATAGTAGGATTTTATCGGCGAGGTAGCGGACTGTTGTGAATCAGAGAGCCTTTGGCAACATAGAGGATTCTGGGATACTGGAGGACTTCCGCAACACTCTGGTTGCCAAGGAGGATCACATATAGGGGGTTAATGTCGATTTAATTGTATCTACTTTTGTTGTTGTTGTTGTTGTTGGTATAAACTATTTAATCTTGTTTTATTAGTATTAAACATCCACATCTCATCTATAAATGGGACAATTGTCACGTAATCATTTCCCGTGCTAGCAGCTATTGTTATTGTCTTTTAATGCCAGTAATTCCGCCAGATGGCGCCAGCGTGAAGCTATTGACTGACAACAAGTGCGACTCCTCGGTTGTTTACAATCCACGTTGTCATAGACATGGAAGACAGCTAACCAGCCAGCCAGCCAACCAACCAGCTAACCAGCCAGCCAGCTAACCAGCCAGCCAGCCAGCCAGCCAGCTAGCCAGCCAACCAACCAGCTAACCAGCCAGCTAACCAGCTAACCAGCCAGCTGACCAGCCAGCTAACCAGCTAACCGCAGCTAAACAAAACGTGGTCCATTTCTACCAAAATTGAAGATGATGAACATCAGCAACCGAGCATTGGATAGACTCTACTCTGTTGTGAGTAGTTTTTATGTTCCCCTGTAGCTGGTTGTGCTAACTAGCTACTAGCTAACTGCTAGGGATAACACTTCCAAAGTGTGAGCAGCCCTATTTATCTATACTACAGTACATAGCTAATCACATAACTCCCTACTGAACGTATCCAGACAGACAAGATGTGGCCAATATGCAGGTTTGACTAGGTTACTTTCTAAATCTAATCTGTTACCTGTCCAAAATTATAATCAGTCATTTAACTTTTGGATTACCCAAACTCAGTAACGTAATCTGATCATATTCCTGTTAGAAGAAGACAAGTATGTGTGTTACCAATTGGATGACATCTATTGCAGGATAAATCATTGTTAAAGTTTACATAGCTGGACATATATGGATGTTACATGTTACTTTATGGGTTGGTTATGTAGGCTTCTTCTAACCCATCACGTTCTACTACATATAATAATACGATTCAATTATATCTTTACATTAAACAGCTGCATATTATCAAGATATCAAAGTGTCACCAACTAAAAGGTAAACACGAGGCCTGTAGCAAATGCAGCATATGGCAGCATATTAATTTTTCACATCTAGATAGCCCTTTTCAGTCGTGATACTGACTGATAGACTTTAGTTTTTAAAGGGCAAATCCACAGGTGAAACAATAACAAAACGGCCTCTGTTTTGGTAAAACGCTGAGGGATGGTCCTGGAGAAACGTAACCACTCTCAGATGAATAGACAGAGCTGTGGATGTAAGGACTGACCATCCATGATATCAACATTATAGTTATAACCATGTTATGAGACTATACAGGACTGACCATCCATGATATCAACATTATAGTTATAACCATGTTATGAGACTATACAGGACTGACCATCCATGATATCAACATTATAGTTATAACCATGTTATGAGACTATACAGGACTGACCATCCATGATATCAACATTATAGTTATAACCATGTTATGAGACTATACAGGACTGACCATCCATGATATCAACATTATAGTTATAACCATGTTATGAGGCTATACAGGACTGACCATCCATGATATCAACACTATAGTTATAACCATGTTATGAGGCTATACAGGACTGACCATCCATGATATCAACATTATAGTTATAACCATGTTATGAGGCTATACAGGACTGACCATCCATGATATCAACATTATAGTTATAACCATGTTATGAGGCTATACAGGACTGACCATCCATGATATCAACATTATAGTTATAACCATGTTATGAGGCTATACAGGACTGACCATCCATGATATCAACACTATAGTTATAACCATGTTATGAGACTATACAGGACTGACCATCCATGATATCAACATTATAGTTATAACCATGTTATGAGACTATACAGGACTGACCATCCATGACATCAACATTATAGTTATAACCATGTTATGAGACTATACAGGACTGACCATCCATGATATCAACATTATAGTTATAACCATGTTATGAGACTATACAGGACTGACCATCCATGATATCAACATTATAGTTATAACCATGTTATGAGGCTATACAGGACTGACCATCCATGATATCAACATTATAGTTATAACCATGTTATGAGACTATACAGGACTGACCATCCATGATATCAACATTATAGTTATAACCATGTTATGAGACTATACAGGACTGACCATCCATGATATCAACATTATAGTTATAACCATGTTATGAGACTATACAGGACTGACCATCCATGATATCAACATTATAGTTATAACCATGTTATGAGGCTATACAGGACTGACCATCCATGATATCAACATTATAGTTATAACCATGTTATGAGGCTATACAGGACTGACCATCCACAATATCAACATTATAGTTATAACCATGTTATGAGACTATACAGGACTGACCATCCATGATATCAACATTATAGTTATAACCATGTTATGAGACTATACAGGACTGACCATCCATGATATCAACATTATAGTTATAACCATGTTATGAGGCTATACAGTTTTTGTTTACATGCACAATGTTTACAAACATTGGGGAAAAAACAACTCATGTGGAACAAACTTAAACTTGTGCCTTTCTTCAATGCTGATTTCAATGTCATTAAGGATTATTTTTTCCGCAAACATCCTTTCTGAATTTAAAAGTTATCCTCTAAGTAATAATCTAGTTTTTCAAGGGTATCTGTAATCTGATTACAATATTTTAGTAACGGATTACAGTTACTGTTTTTTGTAATCCCCTAATATGTTTGAAAACGTTGTGAGTTTAGCTAACTAGCCTGGTTGCCAGCTAGCTAACGTTATCTAGCTGGCAGTTTCAGCACTGGCCTAAGTGGCCAGCTCCCTTCCCTTCCCTTCCCTTCCCTTCCCTTCCCTTCCCTTCCCTTCCCTTCCCTTCCACACACACACACACACACACACACACACACACACACACACACACACACACACACACACACACACACACACACACACACACACTACCATAGCTAGCTAGCTAAATTCTATATCATTGTAACAATTTGGAAGTTAACCCCTGTAAACATAAGAGAGAGTACATTTAAATATTGTGTGTATTTTTTGTTATTTAACCTATGTAAGGCTGTGAACATACTCAGTAAGTTGCTATAAGTGTTGTGTTGTTTGTTTCCAGCTCCTCCTGGCAGTGGTGTTACTGTCGTGGACCTACGTCATCTATGGGAGTAGAATAGCAGCACAGAGACAGTTGGAGAAGAGACTCAACATCAAACTACACAACTAAAGCACCTACGGCTAGCTCAACTCCAATACAGTAAGTTAACCCAGACTCAGAACACTAATAACTCAACTCCAATACAGTAAGCTAACCCAGACTCAGACTCAGAACACTAATAACTCAACTCCCATACAGTAAGTTAACCCAGACTCAGACTCAGAACACTAATAACTCAACTCCCATACAGTAAGTTAACCCAGACTCAGAACACTAATAACTCAACTCCAATACAGTAAGCTAACCCAGACTCCGACTCAGAACACTAATAACTCAACTCCAATACAGTAAGCTAACCCAGACTCCGACTCAGAACACTAATAACTCAACTCCAATACAGTAAAATAACCCCTGCTCCGACTCAGAACACTAACTAACAGCTAAACTACAAACAGTAAGTTAACCCCGACCTAGACTCAGGACACTAACTAACAGCTAAACTACTAAGGTAACTCAGAACACTAACTAACAGCTAAACTACTAAGGTAACTCAGGACACTAACTAACAGCTAAACTACTAAGGTAACTCAGGACACTAACTAACAGCTAAACTACTAAGGTAACTCAGGACACTAACTAACATCTAAACTACTAAGGTAACTCAGGACACTAACTAACAGCTGAACTACTAAGGTAACTCAGGACACTAACTAACAGCTAAACTACTAAGGTAACTCAGGACACTAACTAACAGCTAAACTACTAAGGTAACTCAGGACACTAACTAACAGCTAAACTACTAAGATAACTCAGGACACTAACTAACAGCTAAACTACTAAGGTAACTCGGGACACTAACTAACAGCTGAACTACTAAGGTAACTCAGGACACTAACTAACAGCTAAACTACTAAGGTAACTCAGGACACTAACTAACAGCTAAACTACTAAGGTAACTCAGGACACTAACTAACAGCTAAACTACTAAGGTAACTCGGGACACTAACTAACAGCTGAACTACTAAGGTAACTCAGGACACTAACTAACAGCTAAACTACTAAGGTAACTCAGGACACTAACTAACAGCTAAACTACTAAGGTAACTCAGGACACTAACTAACAGCTAAACTACTAAGGTAACTCAGGACACTAACTAACAGCTAAACTACTAAGGTAACTCGGGACACTAACTAACAGCTGAACTACTAAGGTAACTCAGGACACTAACTAACAGCTGAACTACTAAGGTAACTCAGGACACTAACTAACAGCTAAACTACTAAGGTAACTCAGGACACTAACTAACAGCTAAACTACTAAGGTAACTCAGGACACTAACTAACAGCTGAACTACTAAGGTAACTCAGGACACTAACTAACAGCTAAACTACTAAGGTAACTCAGGACACTAACTAACAGCTAAACTACTAAGGTAACTCAGGACACTAACTAACAGCTAAACTACTAAGGTAACTCAGGACACTAACTAACAGCTAAACTACTAAGGTAACTCAGGACACTAACAGCTAAACTACTAAGGTAACTCAGGACACTAACAGCTGAACTACTAAGGTAACTCAGGACACTAACAGCTAAACTACTAAGGTAACTCAGGACACTAACTAACAGCTAAACTACTAAGGTAACTCAGAACACTAACAGCTAAACTACTAAGGTAACTCAGGACACTAACTAACAGCTAAACTACTAAGGTAACTCAGGACACTAACTAACATCTAAACTACTAAGGTAACTCAGGACACTAACTAACAGCTAAACTACTAAGGTAACTCAGGACACTAACAGCTGAACTACTAAGGTAACTCAGGACACTAACTAACATCTAAACTACTAAGGTAACTCAGAACACTAACTAACATCTAAACTACTAAGGTAACTCAGGACACTAACTAACAGCTAAACTACTAAGGTAACTCAGGACACTAACTAACAGCTAAACTACTAAGGTAACTCAGGACACTAACTAACAGCTAAACTACTAAGGTAACTCAGGACACTAACTAACAGCTAAACTACTAAGGTAACTCAGGACACTAACTAACAGCTAAACTACTAAGGTAACTCAGGACACTAACAGCTAAACTACTAAGGTAACTCAGGACACTAACAGCTGAACTACTAAGGTAACTCAGGACACTAACAGCTAAACTACTAAGGTAACTCAGGACACTAACTAACAGCTAAACTACTAAGGTAACTCAGAACACTAACAGCTAAACTACTAAGGTAACTCAGGACACTAACTAACAGCTAAACTACTAAGGTAACTCAGGACACTAACTAACATCTAAACTACTAAGGTAACTCAGGACACTAACTAACAGCTAAACTACTAAGGTAACTCAGGACACTAACTAACAGCTAAACTACTAAGGTAACTCAGGACACTAACTAACAGCTAAACTACTAAGGTAACTCAGGACACTAACTAACAGCTAAACTACTAAGGTAACTCAGGACACTAACAGCTAAACTACTAAGGTAACTCAGGACACTAACTAACAGCTAAACTACTAAGGTAACTCAGGACACTAACTAACAGCTAAACTACTAAGGTAACTCAGGACACTAACTAACAGCTAAACTACTAAGGTAACTCAGGACACTAACTAACAGCTAAACTACTAAGGTAACTCAGGACACTAACAGCTAAACTACTAAGGTAACTCAGGACACTAACAGCTGAACTACTAAGGTAACTCAGGACACTAACAGCTAAACTACTAAGGTAACTCAGGACACTAACTAACAGCTAAACTACTAAGGTAACTCAGAACACTAACAGCTAAACTACTAAGGTAACTCAGGACACTAACTAACAGCTAAACTACTAAGGTAACTCAGGACACTAACTAACATCTAAACTACTAAGGTAACTCAGGACACTAACTAACAGCTAAACTACTAAGGTAACTCAGGACACTAACAGCTGAACTACTAAGGTAACTCAGGACACTAACTAACATCTAAACTACTAAGGTAACTCAGAACACTAACTAACATCTAAACTACTAAGGTAACTCAGGACACTAACTAACAGCTAAACTACTAAGGTAACTCAGGACACTAACTAACAGCTAAACTACTAAGGTAACTCAGGACACTAACTAACAGCTAAACTACTAAGGTAACTCAGGACACTAACTAACAGCTAAACTACTAAGGTAACTCAGGACACTAACTAACAGCTAAACTACTAAGGTAACTCAGGACACTAACTAACAGCTAAACTACTAAGGTAACTCAGGACACTAACTAACAGCTAAACTACTAAGGTAACTCAGAACACTAACTAACAGCTAAACTACTAAGGTAACTCAGGACACTAACTAACAGCTAAACTACTAAGGTAACTCAGGACACTAACTAACAGCTAAACTACTAAGGTAACTCAGGACACTAACTAACAGCTAAACTACTAAGGTAACTCAGGACACTAACAGCTAAACTACTAAGGTAACTCAGGACACTAACTAACAGCTAAACTACTAAGGTAACTCGGGACACTAACTAACAGCTGAACTACTAAGGTAACTCAGGACACTAACTAACAGCTAAACTACTAAGGTAACTCAGGACACTAACTAACAGCTAAACTACTAAGGTAACTCAGGACACTAACTAACAGCTAAACTACTAAGGTAACTCAGGACACTAACTAACAGCTAAACTACTAAGGTAACTCAGGACACTAACTAACAGCTAAACTACTAAGGTAACTCAGAACACTAACTAACAGCTAAACTACTAAGGTAACTCAGGACACTAACTAACAGCTAAACTACTAAGGTAACTCAGGACACTAACAGCTGAACTACTAAGGTAACTCAGGACACTAACAGCTAAACTACTAAGGTAACTCAGAACACTAACAGCTGAACTACTAAGGTAACTCAGGACACTAACTAACAGCTAAACTACTAAGGTAACTCAGGACACTAACTAACAGCTAAACTACTAAGGTAACTCAGGACACTAACTAACAGCTAAACTACTAAGGTAACTCAGGACACTAACTAACAGCTAAACTACTAAGGTAACTCAGGACACTAACAGCTGAACTACTAAGGTAACTCAGGACACTAACAGCTGAACTACTAAGGTAACTCAGAACACTAACAGCTGAACTACTAAGGTAACTCAGGACACTAACTAACAGCTAAACTACTAAGGTAACTCAGGACACTAACTAACAGCTAAACTACTAAGGTAACTCAGGACACTAACTAACAGCTAAACTACTAAGGTAACTCAGGACACTAACTAACAGCTAAACTACTAAGGTAACTCAGGACACTAACTAACAGCTAAACTACTAAGGTAACTCAGGACACTAACTAACAGCTAAACTGCTAAGGTAACTCAGGACACTAACTAACAGCTAAACTACTAAGGTAACTCAGGACACTAACTAACAGCTAAACTACTAAGGTAACTCAGAACACTAACAGCTAAACTACTAAGGTAACTCAGGACACTAACTAACAGCTAAACTACTAAGGTAACTCAGGACACTAACTAACAGCTAAACTACTAAGGTAACTCAGGACACTAACTAACAGCTAAACTACTAAGGTAACTCAGGACACTAACTAACAGCTAAACTACTAAGGTAACTCAGGACACTAACAGCTGAACTACTAAGGTAACTCAGGACACTAACTAACAGCTAAACTACTAAGGTAACTCAGGACACTAACTAACAGCTAAACTACTAAGGTAACTCAGGACACTAACAGCTAAACTACTAAGGTAACTCAGGACACTAACTAACAGCTAAACTACTAAGGTAACTCAGAACACTAACAACTAAACTACTAAGGTAACTCAGAACACTAACAGCTAAACTACTAAGGTAACTCATAACACTAACAGCTAAACTACTAAGGTAACTCAGGACACTAACTAACAGCTAAACTACTAAGGTAACTCAGGACACTAACTAACAGCTAAACTACTAAGGTAACTCAGGACACTAACTAACAGCTAAACTACTAAGGTAACTCAGGACACTAACTAACAGCTAAACTACTAAGGTAACTCAGGACACTAACAGCTGAACTACTAAGGTAACTCAGGACACTAACAGCTAAACTACTAAGGTAACTCAGGACACTAACTAACAGCTAAACTACTAAGGTAACTCAGGACACTAACTAAAAGCTAAACTACTAAGGTAACTCAGGACACTAACAGCTGAACTACTAAGGTAACTCAGGACACTAACTAACAGCTAAACTACTAACAGTAAGGTAACTCAGAACACTAACTAACAGCTAAACTACTAAGGTAACTCAGGACACTAACTAACAGCTAAACTACTAAGGTAACTCAGGACACTAACTAACAGCTAAACTACTAAGGTAACTCAGGACACTAACTAACAGCTAAACTACTAAGGTAACTCAGGACACTAACTAACAGCTGAACTACTAAGGTAACTCAGGACACTAACTAACAGCTAAACTACTAAGGTAACTCAGGACACTAACTAACATCTAAACTACTAAGGTAACTCAGGACACTAACTAACAGCTGAACTACTAAGGTAACTCAGGACACTAACTAACAGCTAAACTACTAAGGTAACTCAG
Source organism: Oncorhynchus mykiss (assembly GCF_057628025.1). Classification (NCBI taxonomy): domain Eukaryota; kingdom Metazoa; phylum Chordata; class Actinopteri; order Salmoniformes; family Salmonidae; genus Oncorhynchus; species Oncorhynchus mykiss. The sequence continues at coordinate 714,772 of NC_143030.1, forward strand.
GACACTAACAGCTGAACTACTAAGGTAACTCAGGACACTAACAGCTAAACTACTAAGGTAACTCAGGACACTAACTAACAGCTGAACTACTAAGGTAACTCAGGACACTAACAGCTAAACTACTAAGGTAACTCAGGACACTAACTAACAGCTAAACTACTAAGGTAACTCAGGACACTAACTAACAGCTAAACTACTAAGGTAACTCAGAACACTAACAGCTAAACTACTAAGGTAACTCAGAACACTAACAGCTAAACTACTAAGGTAACTCAGAACACTAACAGCTAAACTACTAAGGTAACTCAGGACACTAACTAACAGCTAAACTACTAAGGTAACTCAGGACACTAACTAACAGCTAAACTACTAAGGTAACTCAGGACACTAACTACTAAACTACTAAGGTAACTCAGAACACTAACAGCTAAACTACTAAGGTAACTCATAACACTAACAGCTAAACTACTAAGGTAACTCAGGACACTAACTAACAGCTGAACTACTAAGGTAACTCAGGACACTAACTAACAGCTAAACTACTAAGGTAACTCAGGACACTAACTAACAGCTAAACTACTAAGGTAACTCAGGACACTAACAGCTAAACTACTAAGGTAACTCAGGACACTAACTAACAGCTAAACTACTAAGGTAACTCAGAACACTAACAACTAAACTACTAAGGTAACTCAGAACACTAACAGCTAAACTACTAAGGTAAATCATAACACTAACAGCTAAACTACTAAGGTAACTCAGGACACTAACTAACAGCTAAACTACTAAGGTAACTCAGGACACTAACTAACAGCTAAACTACTAAGGTAACTCAGGACACTAACTAACAGCTAAACTACTAAGGTAACTCAGGACACTAACTAACAGCTAAACTACTAAGGTAACTCAGGACACTAACAGCTGAACTACTAAGGTAACTCAGGACACTAACAGCTAAACTACTAAGGTAACTCAGGACACTAACTAACAGCTAAACTACTAAGGTAACTCAGGACACTAACTAAAAGCTAAACTACTAAGGTAACTCAGGACACTAACAGCTGAACTACTAAGGTAACTCAGGACACTAACTAACAGCTAAACTACTAACAGTAAGGTAACTCAGAACACTAACTAACAGCTAAACTACTAAGGTAACTCAGGACACTAACTAACAGCTAAACTACTAAGGTAACTCAGGACACTAACTAACAGCTAAACTACTAAGGTAACTCAGGACACTAACTAACAGCTAAACTACTAAGGTAACTCAGGACACTAACTAACAGCTGAACTACTAAGGTAACTCAGGACACTAACTAACAGCTAAACTACTAAGGTAACTCAGGACACTAACTAACATCTAAACTACTAAGGTAACTCAGGACACTAACTAACAGCTGAACTACTAAGGTAACTCAGGACACTAACTAACAGCTAAACTACTAAGGTAACTCAGGACACTAACAGCTGAACTACTAAGGTAACTCAGGACACTAACAGCTAAACTACTAAGGTAACTCAGGACACTAACTAACAGCTGAACTACTAAGGTAACTCAGGACACTAACAGCTAAACTACTAAGGTAACTCAGGACACTAACTAACAGCTAAACTACTAAGGTAACTCAGGACACTAACTAACAGCTAAACTACTAAGGTAACTCAGAACACTAACAGCTAAACTACTAAGGTAACTCAGAACACTAACAGCTAAACTACTAAGGTAACTCAGAACACTAACAGCTAAACTACTAAGGTAACTCAGGACACTAACTAACAGCTAAACTACTAAGGTAACTCAGGACACTAACTAACAGCTAAACTACTAAGGTAACTCAGGACACTAACTAACAGCTAAACTACTAAGGTAACTCAGGACACTAACTAACAGCTAAACTACTAAGGTAACTCAGGACACTAACAGCTGAACTACTAAGGTAACTCAGGACACTAACAGCTAAACTACTAAGGTAACTCAGGACACTAACTAACAGCTAAACTACTAAGGTAACTCAGGACACTAACTAACAGCTAAACTACTAAGGTAACTCAGGACACTAACAGCTGAACTACTAAGGTAACTCAGGACACTAACTAACAGCTAAACTACTAAGGTAACTCAGGACACTAACAGCTGAACTACTAAGGTAACTCAGGACACTAACAGCTAAACTACTAAGGTAACTCAGGACACTAACTAACAGCTGAACTACTAAGGTAACTCAGGACACTAACAGCTAAACTACTAAGGTAACTCAGGACACTAACTAACAGCTAAACTACTAAGGTAACTCAGGACACTAACTAACAGCTAAACTACTAAGGTAACTCAGGACACTAACTAACAGCTAAACTACTAAGGTAACTCAGGACACTAACTAACAGCTAAACTACTAAGGTAACTCAGGACACTAACTAACAGCTAAACTACTAAGGTAACTCAGGACACTAACTAACAGCTAAACTACTAAGGTAACTCAGGACACTAACTAACAGCTAAACTACTAAGGTAACTCAGGACACTAACTAACAGCTAAACTACTAAGGTAACTCAGGACACTAACTAACAGCTGAACTACTAAGGTAACTCAGGACACTAACTAACAGCTAAACTACTAAGGTAACTCAGAACACTAACAGCTAAACTACTAAGGTAACTCAGAACACTAACTAACAGCTAAACTACTAAGGTAACTCAGGACACTAACAGCTAAACTACTAAGGTAACTCAGAACACTAACTAACAGCTAAACTACTAAGGTAACTCAGGACACTAACTAACAGCTAAACTACTAAGGTAACTCAGGACACTAACTAACAGCTAAACTACTAAGGTAACTCAGAACACTAACTAACAGCTAAACTACTAAGGTAACTCAGAACACTAACTAACAGCTAAACTACTAAGGTAACTCAGGACACTAACTAACAGCTAAACTACTAAGGTAACTCAGGACACTAACAGCTAAACTACTAAGGTAACTCAGGACACTAACAGCTAAACTACTAAGGTAACTCAGGACACTAACAGCTGAACTACTAAGGTAACTCAGGACACTAACTAACAGCTAAACTACTAAGGTAACTCAGGACACTAACTAACAGCTAAACTACTAAGGTAACTCAGGACACTAACTAACAGCTAAACTACTAAGGTAACTCAGAACACTAACTAACATCTAAACTACTAAGGTAACTCAGGACACTAACTAACATCTAAACTACTAAGGTAACTCAGGACACTAACTAACAGCTAAACTACTAAGGTAACTCAGGACACTAACTAACAGCTGAACTACTAAGGTAACTCAGGACACTAACAGCTAAACTACTAAGGTAACTCAGGACACTAACTAACAGCTAAACTACTAAGGTAACTCGGGACACTAACTAACAGCTGAACTACTAAGGTAACTCAGGACACTAACTAACAGCTAAACTACTAAGGTAACTCAGGACACTAACTAACAGCTAAACTACTAAGGTAACTCAGAACACTAACAGCTAAGCTACTAAGGTAACTCAGAACACTAACAGCTAAACTACTAAGGTAACTCAGAACACTAACTAACAGCTAAACTACTAAGGTAACTCAGGACACTAACTAACAGCTAAACTACTAAGGTAACTCAGGACACTAACTAACAGCTAAACTACTAAGGTAACTCAGGACACTAACAGCTGAACTACTAAGGTAACTCAGGACACTAACTAACAGCTAAACTACTAAGGTAACTCAGGACACTAACTAACAGCTAAACTACTAAGGTAACTCAGGACACTAACAGCTAAACTACTAAGGTAACTCAGGACACTAACTAACAGCTAAACTACTAAGGTAACTCAGAACACTAACAGCTAAACTACTAAGGTAACTCAGGACACTAACTAACAGCTAAACTACTAAGGTAACTCAGGACACTAACTAACATCTAAACTACTAAGGTAACTCAGGACACTAACTAACATCTAAACTACTAAGGTAACTCAGGACACTAACTAACAGCTAAACTACTAAGGTAACTCAGGACACTAACTAACAGCTAAACTACTAAGGTAACTCAGAACACTAACAGCTAAACTACTAAGGTAACTCAGGACACTAACAGCTGAACTACTAAGGTAACTCAGGACACTAACTAACAGCTAAACTACTAAGGTAACTCAGAACACTAACTAACAGCTAAACTACTAAGGTAACTCAGGACACTAACTAACATCTAAACTACTAAGGTAACTCAGGACACTAACTAACAGCTGAACTACTAAGGTAACTCAGGACACTAACAGCTGAACTACTAAGGTAACTCAGGACACTAACAGCTGAACTACTAAGGTAACTCAGGACACTAACTAACAGCTAAACTACTAAGGTAACTCAGGACACTAACAGCTGAACTACTAAGGTAACTCAGGACACTAACAGCTAAACTACTAAGGTAACTCAGGACACTAACTAACAGCTGAACTACTAAGGAAACTCAGGACACTAACAGCTGAACTACTAAGGTAACTCAGGACACTAACTAACAGCTAAACTACTAAGGTAACTCAGGACACTAACTAACATCTAAACTACTAAGGTAACTCAGGACACCAACAGCTGAACTACTAAGGTAACTCAGGACACTAACTAACAGCTAAACTACTAAGGTAACTCAGAACACTAACAGCTAAACTACTAAGGTAACTCAGGAAACTAACTAACATCTAAACTACTAAGGTAACTCAGGACACTAACAGCTGAACTACTAAGGTAACTCAGGACACTAACTAACAGCTAAACTACTAAGGTAACTCAGAACACTAACAGCTGAACTACTAAGGTAACTCAGGACACTAACTAACAGCTAAACTACTAAGGTAACTCAGGACACTAACTAACAGCTAAACTACTAAGGTAACTCAGGACACTAACTAACAGCTAAACTACTAAGGTAACTCAGGACACTAACTAACAGCTAAACTACTAAGGTAACTCAGGACACTAACTAACAGCTAAACTACTAAGGTAACTCAGGACACTATCTAACAGCTAAACTACTAAGGTAACTCAGGACACTAACTAACATCTAAACTACTAAGGTAACTCAGGACACTAACTAACAGCTAAACTACTAAGGTAACTCAGGACACTAACTAACAGCTAAACTACTAAGGTAACTCAGGACACTAACTAACATCTAAACTACTAAGGTAACTCAGGACACTAACTAACAGCTAAACTACTAAGGTAACTCAGGACACTAACTAACAGCTAAACTACTAAGGTAACTCAGAACACTAACAGCTAAACTACTAAGGTAACTCAGGACACTAACAGCTGAACTACTAAGGTAACTCAGGACACTAACTAACAGCTAAACTACTAAGGTAACTCAGGACACTAACTAACAGCTGAACTACTAAGGTAACTCAGGACACTAACAGCTGAACTACTAAGGTAACTCAGGACACTAACAGCTGAACTACTAAGGTAACTCAGGACACTAACTAACAGCTAAACTACTAAGGTAACTCAGGACACTAACTAACAGCTAAACTACTAAGGTAACTCAGGACACTAACAGCTGAACTACTAAGGTAACTCAGGACACTAACAGCTAAACTACTAAGGTAACTCAGGACACTAACTAACAGCTGAACTACTAAGGAAACTCAGGACACTAACAGCTGAACTACTAAGGTAACTCAGGACACTAACTAACAGCTAAACTACTAAGGTAACTCAGGACACTAACTAACATCTAAACTACTAAGGTAACTCAGGACACTAACTAACAGCTAAACTACTAAGGTAACTCAGGACACTAACTAACAGCTAAACTACTAAGGTAACTCAGGACACTAACAGCTGAACTACTAAGGTAACTCAGGACACTAACTAACAGCTAAACTACTAAGGTAACTCAGAACACTAACAGCTAAACTACTAAGGTAACTCAGGAAACTAACTAACATCTAAACTACTAAGGTAACTCAGGACACTAACTAACAGCTAAACTATTAATATAACTCAGGACACTAACTAACAGCTAAACTACTAAGGTAACTCAGGACACTAACAGCTGAACTACTAAGGTAACTCAGGACACTAACTAACAGCTAAACTACTAAGGTAACTCAGGACACTAACTAACAGCTAAACTACTAAGGTAACTCAGAACACTAACAGCTAAACTACTAAGGTAACTCAGAACACTAACAGCTAAACTACTAAGGTAACTCAGAACACTAACTAACAGCTAAACTACTAAGGTAACTCAGGACACTAACTAACAGCTAAACTACTAAGGTAACTCAGGACACTAACTAACAGCTAAACTACTAAGGTAACTCAGGACACTAACTAACAGCTAAACTACTAAGGTAACTCAGGACACTAACAGCTAAACTACTAAGGTAACTCAGGACACTAACTAACAGCTAAACTACTAAGGTAACTCAGAACACTAACAGCTAAACTACTAAGGTAACTCAGGACACTAACTAACAGCTAAACTACTAAGGTAACTCAGGACACTAACTAACATCTAAACTACTAAGGTAACTCAGGACACTAACTAACATCTAAACTACTAAGGTAACTCAGGACACTAACTAACAGCTAAACTACTAAGGTAACTCAGGACACTAACTAACAGCTAAACTACTAAGGTAACTCAGAACACTAACAGCTAAACTACTAAGGTAACTCAGGACACTAACAGCTGAACTACTAAGGTAACTCAGGACACTAACTAACAGCTAAACTACTAAGGTAACTCAGAACACTAACTAACAGCTAAACTACTAAGGTAACTCAGGACACTAACTAACATCTAAACTACTAAGGTAACTCAGGACACTAACTAACAGCTGAACTACTAAGGTAACTCAGGACACTAACAGCTGAACTACTAAGGTAACTCAGGACACTAACAGCTGAACTACTAAGGTAACTCAGGACACTAACTAACAGCTAAACTACTAAGGTAACTCAGGACACTAACAGCTGAACTACTAAGGTAACTCAGGACACTAACAGCTAAACTACTAAGGTAACTCAGGACACTAACTAACAGCTGAACTACTAAGGAAACTCAGGACACTAACAGCTGAACTACTAAGGTAACTCAGGACACTAACTAACAGCTAAACTACTAAGGTAACTCAGGACACTAACTAACATCTAAACTACTAAGGTAACTCAGGACACCAACAGCTGAACTACTAAGGTAACTCAGGACACTAACTAACAGCTAAACTACTAAGGTAACTCAGAACACTAACAGCTAAACTACTAAGGTAACTCAGGAAACTAACTAACATCTAAACTACTAAGGTAACTCAGGACACTAACAGCTGAACTACTAAGGTAACTCAGGACACTAACTAACAGCTAAACTACTAAGGTAACTCAGAACACTAACAGCTGAACTACTAAGGTAACTCAGGACACTAACTAACAGCTAAACTACTAAGGTAACTCAGGACACTAACTAACAGCTAAACTACTAAGGTAACTCAGGACACTAACTAACAGCTAAACTACTAAGGTAACTCAGGACACTAACTAACAGCTAAACTACTAAGGTAACTCAGGACACTAACTAACAGCTAAACTACTAAGGTAACTCAGGACACTATCTAACAGCTAAACTACTAAGGTAACTCAGGACACTAACTAACATCTAAACTACTAAGGTAACTCAGGACACTAACTAACAGCTAAACTACTAAGGTAACTCAGGACACTAACTAACAGCTAAACTACTAAGGTAACTCAGGACACTAACTAACATCTAAACTACTAAGGTAACTCAGGACACTAACTAACAGCTAAACTACTAAGGTAACTCAGGACACTAACTAACAGCTAAACTACTAAGGTAACTCAGAACACTAACAGCTAAACTACTAAGGTAACTCAGGACACTAACAGCTGAACTACTAAGGTAACTCAGGACACTAACTAACAGCTAAACTACTAAGGTAACTCAGGACACTAACTAACAGCTGAACTACTAAGGTAACTCAGGACACTAACAGCTGAACTACTAAGGTAACTCAGGACACTAACAGCTGAACTACTAAGGTAACTCAGGACACTAACTAACAGCTAAACTACTAAGGTAACTCAGGACACTAACAGCTGAACTACTAAGGTAACTCAGGACACTAACAGCTAAACTACTAAGGTAACTCAGGACACTAACTAACAGCTGAACTACTAAGGAAACTCAGGACACTAACAGCTGAACTACTAAGGTAACTCAGGACACTAACTAACAGCTAAACTACTAAGGTAACTCAGGACACTAACTAACATCTAAACTACTAAGGTAACTCAGGACACTAACTAACAGCTAAACTACTAAGGTAACTCAGGACACTAACTAACAGCTAAACTACTAAGGTAACTCAGGACACTAACAGCTGAACTACTAAGGTAACTCAGGACACTAACTAACAGCTAAACTACTAAGGTAACTCAGAACACTAACAGCTAAACTACTAAGGTAACTCAGGAAACTAACTAACATCTAAACTACTAAGGTAACTCAGGACACTAACTAACAGCTAAACTATTAATATAACTCAGGACACTAACTAACAGCTAAACTACTAAGGTAACTCAGGACACTAACTAACAGCTAAACTACTAAGGTAACTCAGGACACTAACTAACAGCTAAACTACTAAGGTAACTCAGGACACTAACTAACAGCTAAACTACTAAGGTAACTCAGGACACTATCTAACAGCTAAACTACTAAGGTAACTCAGGACACTATCTAACAGCTAAACTACTAAGGTAACTCAGGACACTAACTAACAGCTAAACTACTAAGGTAACTCAGGACACTAACTAACATCTAAACTACTAAGGTAACTCAGGACACTAACTAACAGCTAAACTACTAAGGTAACTCAGGACACTAACTAACAGCTAAACTACTAAGGTAACTCAGGACAGTAACTAACATCTAAACTACTAAGGTAACTCAGGACACTAACTAACATCTAAACTACTAAGGTAACTCAGGACACTAACTAACAGCTAAACTACTAAGGTAACTCAGGACACTAACTAACAGCTAAACTACTAAGGTAACTCAGAACACTAACAGCTAAACTACTAAGGTAACTCAGGACACTAACAGCTGAACTACTAAGGTAACTCAGGACACTAACTAACAGCTAAACTACTAAGGTAACTCAGGACACTAACTAACAGCTAAACTACTAAGGTAACTCAGGACACTAACTAACAGCTAAACTACTAAGGTAACTCAGGACACTAACAGCTGAACTACTAAGGTAACTCAGGACACTAACTAACAGCTAAACTACTAAGGTAACTCAGGACACTAACTAACAGCTGAACTACTAAGGTAACTCAGGACACTAACAGCTAAACTACTAAGGTAACTCAGGACACTAACTAACAGCTAAACTACTAAGGTAACTCAGGACACTAACTAACAGCTAAACTACTAAGGTAACTCAGGACACTAACAGCTGAACTACTAAGGTAACTCAGGACACTAACAGCTAAACTACTAAGGTAACTCAGGACACTAATTAACAGCTGAACTACTAAGGTAACTCAGGACACTAACAGCTGAACTACTAAGGTAACTCAGGACACTAACTAACAGCTAAACTACTAACAGTAAGGTAACTCAGAACACTAACTAACAGCTAAACTACTAAGGTAACTCAGGACACTAACAGCTAAACTACTAAGGTAACTCAGGACACTAACTAACAGCTAAACTACTAAGGTAACTCAGGACACTAACTAACATCTAAACTACTAAGGTAACTCAGGACACTAACTAACAGCTAAACTACTAAGGTAACTCAGGACACTAACTAACAGCTAAACTACTAAGGTAACTCAGGACACTAACTAACAGCTAAACTACTAAGGTAACTCAGGACACTAACTAACAGCTAAACTACTAAGGTAACTCAGGACACTAACTAACAGCTAAACTACTAAGGTAACTCAGGACACTAACTAACAGCTAAACTACTAAGGTAACTCAGGACACTAACTAACAGCTAAACTACTAAGGTAACTCAGGACACTAACTAACAGCTAAACTACTAAGGTAACTCAGGACACTAACTAACAGCTAAACTACTAAGGTAACTCAGGACACTAACAGCTAAACTACTAAGGTAACTCAGGACACTAACTGACAGCTAAACTACTAAGGTAACTCAGGACACTAACTAACAGCTAAACTACTAAGGTAACTCAGGACACTAACTAACAGCTAAACTACTAAGGTAACTCAGGACACTAACAGCTAAACTACTAAGGTAACTCAGGACACTAACTAACAGCTAAACTACTAAGGTAACTCAGGACACTAACAGCTGAACTACTAAGGTAACTCAGGACACTAACTAACAGCTAAACTACTAAGGTAACTCAGGACACTAACTAACAGCTAAACTACTAAGGTAACTCAGGACACTAACAGCTAAACTACTAAGGTAACTCAGGACACTAACTAACAGCTAAACTACTAAGGTAACTCAGGACACTAACTAACAGCTAAACTACTAAGGTAACTCAGGACACTAACAGCTGAACTACTAAGGTAACTCAGGACACTAACTAACAGCTGAACTACTAAGGTAACTCAGGACACTAACTAACAGCTGAACTACTAAGGTAACTCAGGACACTAACTAACAGCTAAACTACTAAGGTAACTCAGGACACTAACTAACAGCTGAACTACTAAGGTAACTCAGGACACTAACAGCTAAACTACTAAGGTAACTCAGGACACTAACTAACAGCTAAACTACTAAGGTAACTCAGGACACTAACTAACAGCTAAACTACTAAGGTAACTCAGGACACTAACAGCTGAACTACTAAGGTAACTCAGGACACTAACAGCTAAACTACTAAGGTAACTCAGGACACTAATTAACAGCTGAACTACTAAGGTAACTCAGGACACTAACAGCTGAACTACTAAGGTAACTCAGGACACTAACTAACAGCTAAACTACTAACAGTAAGGTAACTCAGAACACTAACTAACAGCTAAACTACTAAGGTAACTCAGGACACTAACAGCTAAACTACTAAGGTAACTCAGGACACTAACTAACAGCTAAACTACTAAGGTAACTCAGGACACTAACTAACATCTAAACTACTAAGGTAACTCAGGACACTAACTAACAGCTAAACTACTAAGGTAACTCAGGACACTAACTAACAGCTAAACTACTAAGGTAACTCAGGACACTAACTAACAGCTAAACTACTAAGGTAACTCAGGACACTAACTAACAGCTAAACTACTAAGGTAACTCAGGACACTAACTAACAGCTAAACTACTAAGGTAACTCAGGACACTAACTAACAGCTAAACTACTAAGGTAACTCAGGACACTAACTAACAGCTAAACTACTAAGGTAACTCAGGACACTAACTAACAGCTAAACTACTAAGGTAACTCAGGACACTAACTAACAGCTAAACTACTAAGGTAACTCAGGACACTAACTAACAGCTAAACTACTAAGGTAACTCAGGACACTAACAGCTAAACTACTAAGGTAACTCAGGACACTAACTGACAGCTAAACTACTAAGGTAACTCAGGACACTAACTAACAGCTAAACTACTAAGGTAACTCAGGACACTAACTAACAGCTAAACTACTAAGGTAACTCAGGACACTAACAGCTAAACTACTAAGGTAACTCAGGACACTAACTAACAGCTAAACTACTAAGGTAACTCAGGACACTAACAGCTGAACTACTAAGGTAACTCAGGACACTAACTAACAGCTAAACTACTAAGGTAACTCAGGACACTAACTAACAGCTAAACTACTAAGGTAACTCAGGACACTAACAGCTAAACTACTAAGGTAACTCAGGACACTAACTAACAGCTAAACTACTAAGGTAACTCAGGACACTAACTAACAGCTAAACTACTAAGGTAACTCAGGACACTAACAGCTGAACTACTAAGGTAACTCAGGACACTAACTAACAGCTGAACTACTAAGGTAACTCAGGACACTAACTAACAGCTGAACTACTAAGGTAACTCAGGACACTAACTAACAGCTAAACTACTAAGGTAACTCAGGACACTAACTAACAGCTAAACTACTAAGGTAACTCAGGACACTAACAGCTAAACTACTAAGGTAACTCAGGACACTAACTAACAGCTGAACTACTAAGGTAACTCAGGACACTAACAGCTAAACTACTAAGGTAACTCAGGACACTAACTAACAGCTGAACTACTAAGGTAACTCAGGACACTAACTAACAGCTGAACTACTAAGGTAACTCAGGACACTAACAGCTGAACTACTAAGGTAACTCAGGACACTAACTAACAGCTAAACTACTAAGGTAACTCAGAACACTAACAGCTGAACTACTAAGGTAACTCAGGACACTAACAGCTAAACTACTAAGGTAACTCAGGACACTAACAGCTGAACTACTAAGGTAACTCAGGACACTAACAGCTGAACTACTAAGGTAACTCAGGACACTAACAGCTGAACTACTAAGGTAACTCAGGACACTAACAGCTAAACTACTAAGGTCACTCAGGACACTAACTAACAGCTAAACTACTAAGGTAACTCAGGACACTAACTAACAGCTAAACTACTAAGGTAACTCAGGACACTAACAGCTGAACTACTAAGGTAACTCAGGACACTAACTAACAGCTGAACTACTAAGGTAACTCAGAACACTAACAGCTGAACTACTAAGGTAACTCAGGACACTAACAGCTAAACTACTAAGGTAACTCAGGACACTAACAGCTGAACTACTAAGGTAACTCAGGACACTAACAGCTAAACTACTAAGGTAACTCAGGACACTAACAGCTAAACTACTAAGGTAACTCAGGACACTAACTAACAGCTAAACTACTAAGGTAACTCAGGACACTAACTAACAGCTAAACTACTAAGGTAACTCAGAACACTAACTAACAGCTAAACTACTAAGGTAACTCAGGACACTAACTAACAGCTGAACTACTAAGGTAACTCAGGACACTAACAGCTAAACTACTAAGGTAACTCAGGACACTAACTAACAGCTAAACTACTAAGGTAACTCAGGACACTAACTAACAGCTAAACTACTAAGGTAACTCGGGACACTAACTAACAGCTGAACTACTAAGGTAACTCAGGACACTAACTAACAGCTAAACTACTAAGGTAACTCAGGACACTAACTAACAGCTAAACTACTAAGGTAACTCAGGACACTAACTAACAGCTGAACTACTAAGGTAACTCAGGACACTAACTAACAGCTAAACTACTAAGGTAACTCAGGACACTAACTAACAGCTAAACTACTAAGGTAACTCAGGACACTAACAGCTGAACTACTAAGGTAACTCTAACTCCTGACCAAGTGATGTGGTCTGTGGAGCCTATTCTTTCTGAGGATAGTATCCACTGTGGTCTTTCACTTGGTTGGACATCATGATCAAACTAACGGCTCAAAACCAAACCCCTGCACGAACTGGCGTGAGGCTACTGAACCCCTACAGTACGGTGTGAACCCCAATCTCTGCCGGGACTCTCTCTCCTTACCTGATTACGTTCATATTCTCTGAGGATGTCATCTGTCTTGTCATTACGTTGACCGCGTCTACGTTCTGAATATTTCACTTGTCGTCCCGGCTAATAAGATGCGAATGTTTGTTTGTTCGTTTGTGTTTTTATGAATATTCGACACGATGTCATTTTAACTGCCCTCTGTCCATTATAATTTCACAAAACAATGAATGAAACTCGAATTGATCCCTCGTTTCCCCCACAGCTAAAGTCTGGAGTTATGAATACCGTGGACATTCCCAAGACAAAGTCAAGGCCCCTGGACGAGTCTCCATCCCGTTGCTGTGATGAAGTCTGTCTTCACTGACCAGCTGCTCTTCCTGTCTCATGTATACTCCACTATGCTGAATGCTTTGTTACCATGTTAGTTTGTCTTAGATGTGAGTCATATTTTTCATATCGTGCAAAATTATTTTTATTAAAAAAATGGAAAAAAAACTAAGAGTTACCAATAGTGTCTTTCCTTAAAATCAAACCACTTCCCCTGACTGTGTGTTGTTCTGAGGAGAACCTTCCTCTGACTGTTGTTCTGAGGAGAACCTTCCTCTGACTGTTGTTCTGAGGAGAACCTTCCTCTGACTGGGTGTTGTTCTGAGGAGAACCTTCCTCTGACTGTTGTTCTGAGGGGAACCTTCCTCTGACTGGGTGTTGTTCTGAGGAGAACCTTCCTCTGACTGTTGTTCTGAGGGGAACCTTCCTCTGACTGGGTGTTGTTCTGAGGAGAACCTTCCTCTGGCTGTTGTTCTGAGGAGAACCTTCCTCTGACTGTTGTTCTGAGGAGAACCTTCCTCTGACTGTTGTTCTGAGGAGAACCTTCCTCTGACTGTTGTTCTGAGGAGAACCTTCCTCTGACTGTTGTTCTGAGGGGAACCTTCCTCTGACTGTTGTTCTGAGGAGAACCTTCCTCTGACTGTTGTTCTGAGGAGAACCTTCCTCTGACTGTTCTTCTGAGGAGAACCTTCCTCTGATTATTGTTCTGAGGAGAACCTTCCTCTGACTGTGTTGTTTTGAGGGGAACCTTCCTCTGACTGGGTGTTGTTCTGAGGAGAACCTTCCTCTGACTGTGTTGTTTTGAGGGGAACCTTCCTCTGACTGGGTGTTGTTCTGAGGAGAACCTTCCTCTGACTGTTGTTCTGAGGAGAACCTTCCCCTGACTGTTGTTCTGAGGAGAACCTTCCTCTGACTGTTGTTCTGAGGAGAACCTTCCTCTGACTGTTCTTCTGAGGAGAACCTTCCTCTGATTATTGTTCTGAGGAGAACCTTCCTCTGACTGTGTTGTTTTGAGGGGAACCTTCCTCTGACTGGGTGTTGTTCTGAGGAGAACCTTCCTCTGACTGTGTTGTTTTGAGGGGAACCTTCCTCTGACTGCGTGTTGTTCTGAGGAGAACCTTCCTCTGACTGTTGTTCTGAGGAGAACCTTCCCCTGACTGTTGTTCTGAGGAGAACCTTCCTCTGACTGTTGTTCTGAGGAGAACCTTCCTCTGACTGTTGTTCTGAGGAGAACCTTCCTCTGATTATTGTTCTGAGGAGAACCTTCCTCTGACTGTGTTGTTTTGAGGGGAACCTTCCTCTGACTGGGTGTTGTTCTGAGGAGAACCTTCCTCTGACTGTGTTGTTTTGAGGGGAACCTTCCTCTGACTGGGTGTTGTTCTGAGGAGAACCTTCCTCTGACTGTTGTTCTGAGGGGAACCTTCCTCTGACTGTTGTTCTGAGGAGAACCTTCCTCTGACTGTGTTGTTTTGAGGTTAACTCTGATTGTAGTTATTGATAAAACGATAATACAATCTAAACAATGAAGCCAACATGGCCATAGATACCAGAGGTTTGTTTACCTCAGCCTGTGGATAAGGTTGATCTATAGCTGACAGGGTCAGTGTGGTTATAAAGTGTAGCGTGTTTAAAGGGCCAGCTACCTCGGTGACCCACGTCACTGATATCCTTCTGTCTCTCACAAAGACGTGTTGGTTGTCAGGACATAAAAACCTGCTTTGAAAGCAGCAGCAGCAACAAAACACCGCTTTTAAATGTGTTCTGTACCTGAATGTTGTGGTAGTCACACACACACACTCCACTTCTCACACACACACACACTCCACTTCAGACACACACACACACACACACACACACACACACACAAACACTTCACACACACACTCCGTACACACTCCACACACACACAGTCCGTACACACTCCACACACACACTCCACTTCACACACACACACACACTCCGTACACACTCCACACACACACTCCACTTCACACACACACACACACTCCGTACACACACACTTCACACACACACACACACTCCGTACACACTCCACACACACACTCCACTTCACACACACACACACACACTCCGTACACACTCCACTTCACACACACACACACACACACTCCGTACACACTCCACACACACACTCCAGGTGGCCCCCTGCTGTTTGATGTGTCTGGATGTCTGATATGTAGAGGACCACTAATGAAATGGGTGAAGGGGACATGAGAGAGATGGATGAGAGAGAGTCTCTATTGTCCTCTTCGGTGCATACGCATTTAATTAACCAAAACACTTCAAAACACATCCCAGGGTTCATCCCAAATGGCACCCTATTCCCTATATAGTACACTACTATAGACCAGAGCCCTATTCCCTATATAGTGGTACTACTTTAGACCAGAGCCCTATTCCCTATATAGTGGTACTACTTTAGACCAGAGCCCTATTCCCTATATAGTGCACTACTTTAGACCAGAGCCCTATTCCCTATATAGTGGTACTACTTTAGACCAGAGCCCTATTCCCTATATAGTGGTACTACTTTAGACCAGAGCCCTATTCCCTATATAGTGGTACTACTTTAGACCAGGGCCCTATTCCCTATATAGTGCACTACTATAGACCAGGGCCCTATTCCCTATATAGTGCACTACTATAGACCAGAGCCCTATTCCCTATATAGTGCACTACTATAGACCAGAGCCCTATTCCCTATATAGTGCACTACTATAGACCAGAGCTCTATTCCCTATATAGTGCACTACTATAGACCAGAGCCCTATTCCCTATATAGTGCACTACTATAGACCAGAGCCCTATTCCCTATATAGTGGTACTACTTTAGACCAGAGCCCTATTCCCTATATAGTGCACTACTTTAGACCAGAGCCCTATTCCCTATATAGTGCACTACTATAGACCAGAGCCCTATTCCCTATATAGTGCACTACTATAGACCAGAGCCCTATTCCCTATATAGTGCACTACTATAGACCAGAGCCCTATTCCCTATATAGTGGTACTACTTTAGACCAGAGCCCTATTCCCTATATAGTACACTACTTTAGACCAGAGCCCTATTCCCTATATAGTGGTACTACTTTAGACCAGAGCCCTATTCCCTATATAGTGGTACTACTTTAGACCAGAGCCCTATTCCCTATATAGTGGTACTACTTTAGACCAGAGCCCTATTCCCTATATAGTGCACTACTATAGACCAGAGCCCTATTCCCTATATAGTACACTAGTATAGACCAGAGCCCTATTCCCTATATAGTACACTACTATAGACCAGAGCCCTATTCCCTATATAGTGCACTACTATAGACCAGAGCCCTATTCCCTATATAGTGCACTACTATAGACCAGAGCCCTATTCCCTATATAGTGCACTACTATAGACCAGAGCCCTATTCCCTATATAGTGGTACTACTTTAGACCAGAGCCCTATTCCCTATATAGTGGTACTACTTTAGACCAGAGCCCTATTCCCTATATAGTGGTACTACTTTAGACCAGAGCCCTATTCCCTATATAGTCCACTACTATAGACCAGAGCCCTATTCCCTATATAGTGCACTACTATAGACCAGAGCCCTATTCCCTATATAGTGCACTACTATAGACCAGAGCCCTATTCCCTATATAGTGGCACTACTTTAGACCAGAGCCCTATTCCCTATATAGTGCACTACTATAGACCAGAGCCCTATTCTCTATATAGTGCACTACTATAGACCAGAGCCCTATTCCCTATATAGTGCACTACTTTAGACCAGAGCCCTATTCCCTATATAGTGAACTACTATAGACCAGAGCCCTATTCCCTATATAGTGCACTACTATAGACCAGAGCCCTATTCCCTATATAGTGGTACTACTTTAGACCAGAGCCCTATTCCCTATATAGTGGTACTACTTTAGACCAGAGCCCTACTCCCTATATAGTGCACTACTTTACACCAGGACCCTATTCCCTATATAGTGCACTACTTTAGACCAGGACCCTATTCCCTATATAGTGGTACTACTTTAGACCAGAGCCCTATTCCCTATATAGTGGTACCACTTTAGACCAGAGCCCTATTCCCTATATAGTGCACTACTATAGACCAGAGCCCTATTCCCTATATAGTACACTACTTTAGACCAGGACCCTATTCCCTATATAGTGCACTAGTATAGACCAGAGCCCTATTCCCTATATAGGGCACTACTATAGACCAGGACCCTATGTAAAGCCCCATGTAGAGCCCCATGTAGAGTCCTATGTAGAGTCCTTTGTAGAGTCCTATGTAGAGTCCTATGTAGAGCCCTATGTAGAGTCCTATGCAGAGTCCTATGTAGAGCCCCATGTAGAGCCCTATGTAGAGCCCTATGTAGAGTCCTATGTAGAGTCCTATGTAGAGCCCTATGTAGAGTCCTATGGGCCCTGGTCCAAGCAACACTCTATGTAGGGAATGGGGAGCCGTTTGAGACAGGTCACTGGACCCCTTCTGGTCCTCTTATCTCAACGTCTAGAGGACTTACAAATATTACAACAACCTCTAACACACTGGACAACTCTCTCTCTCTCTCTCTCTCTCTCTCTCTCTCTCTCTCTCTCTCTCTCTCTCTCTCTCCCTCTCCCTCTCCCTCTCCCTCTCCCTCTCTCTCCCTCTCTCTCTCTCTCTCTCTTCATCTCTTCCTCTCTGTCTCTTAATCAATGCTGTAGTGATGTTCATTAGTGGACTGTGTTTGAGTGTTTATAGTCCTCTGAATGACATAAACACATGATGTTTTCTACACTCTTGCATTGATTAGTTCATATTTCAAACAGATTTGGACTTTGAATATGAAAGACAGTACTGCTACTCAGGCTTGTAGAGTAGACTAGTAGAGTAGACTAGTAGTTTAGACTGGTAGAGTAGACTAGTAGAGTAGACTAGTAGAGTAGAGTAGACTAGTAGTTTAGACTAGTAGTTTAGACTAGAGGTTTAGACTAGTAGATTAGACTAGTAGTTTAAATAGTAGAGTAGACTAGTAGTTTAGACTAGTAGAGTAGAGTAGAGTAGTAGAGTAGATAGTAGAGTAGAATAGACTAGTAGACTAGTAGAGTAGACTAGTAGAGTAGACTAATAGAGTAGAGAATACTAGTAGAGTAGACTAGTAGAGTAGAGTATGCTAGTAGATTAGACTAGTAAAGTAGACTAGTAGAGTAGAGTATGCTAGTAGAGTAGACTAGTAAAGTAGACTAGTAGAGTAGAGTATGCTAGTAGTTTAGACTAGTAGAGTAGAGTATGCTAGTAGAGTAGACTAGTAAAGTAGACTAGTAGAGTAGAGTATGCTAGTAGTTTAGACTAGTAAAGTAGACTAGTAGAGTAGAGTATGCTAGTAGAGTAGACTAGTAAAGTAGACTAGTAGAGTATGCTAGTAGAGTAGACTAGTAAAGTAGACTAGTAGAGTAGAGTATGCTAGTAGAGTAGACTAGTAGAGTTGAGTATGCTAGTAGATTAGACTAGTAAAGTAGACTAGTAGAGTAGAGTATGCTAGTAGTTTAGACTAGTAGAGTAGAGTATGCTAGTAGAGTAGACTAGTAAAGTAGACTAGTAGAGTAGAGTATGCTAGTAGAGTAGACTAGTAAAGTAGACTAGTAGAGTAGAGTATGCTAGTAGTTTAGACTAGTAGAGTAGAGTATGCTAGTAGAGTAGACTAGTAGAGTCGAGTATGCTAGTAGATTAGACTAGTAGAGTAGACTAATAGAGTAGAGAAGACTAGTAGAGTAGACTAGTAGAGTAGAGTATGCTAGTAGATTAGACTAGTAAAGTAGACTAGTAGAGTAGAGTATGCTAGTAGAGTAGACTAGTAAAGTAGACTAGTAGAGTAGAGTATGCTAGTAGTTTAGACTAGTAAAGTAGACTAGTAGAGTATGCTAGTAGAGTAGACTAGTAAAGTAGGCTAGTAGAGTAGAGTATGCTAGTAGTTTAGACTAGTAAAGTAGACTAGTAGAGTATGCTAGTAGAGTAGACTAGTAAAGTAGACTAGTAGAGTAGAGTATGCTAGTAGAGTAGACTAGTAAAGTAGACTAGTAGAGTAGAGTATGCTAGTAGTTTAGACTAGTAGAGTAGAGTATGCTAGTAGAGTAGCCTAGTAAAGTAGAATAGTAGAGTAGAGTATGCTAGTAGTTTAGACTAGTAAAGTAGACTAGTAGAGTAGAGTATGCTAGTAGTTTAGACTAGTAAAGTAGACTAGTAGAGTAGAGTATGCTAGTAGAGTAGACTAGTAAAGTAGACTAGTAGAGTAGAGTATGCTAGTAGTTTAGACTAGTAAAGTAGACTAGTAGAGTATGCTAGTAGAGTAGACTAGTAAAGTAGACTAGTAGAGTAGAGTATGCTAGTAGAGTAGACTAGTAGAGTTGAGTATGCTAGTAGATTAGACTAGTAAAGTAGACTAGTAGAGTAGAGTATGCTAGTAGTTTAGACTAGTAGAGTAGAGTATGCTAGTAGAGTAGACTAGTAAAGTAGACTAGTAGAGTAGAGTATGCTATTAGAGTAGACTAGTAAAGTAGACTAGTAGAGTAGAGTATGCTAGTAGTTTAGACTAGTAGAGTCGAGTATGCTAGTAGATTAGACTAGTAGAGTAGACTAATAGAGTAGAGAAGACTAGTAGAGTAGACTAGTAGAGTAGAGTATGCTAGTAGATTAGACTAGTAAAGTAGACTAGTAGAGTAGAGTATGCTAGTAGAGTAGACTAGTAAAGTAGACTAGTAGAGTAGAGTATGCTAGTAGTTTAGACTAGTAAAGTAGACTAGTAGAGTAGAGTATGCTAGTAGAGTAGACTAGTAAAGTAGACTAGTAGAGTAGAGTATGCTAGTAGATTAGACTAGTAAAGTAGAGTAGAGAATGCTAGTAGAGTAGACTAGTAGAGTAGAGTATGCTAGTAGATTAGACTAGTAAAGTAGACTAGTAGAGTAGAGTATGCTAGTAGTTTAGACTAGTAGAGTAGAGTATGCTAGTAGTTTAGACTAGTATAGTAGACTAGTAGATTAGACTAGTAAAGTAGAGTAGAGTATGCTAGTAGAGTAGACTAGTAAAGTAGACTAGTAGAGTAGAGTATGCTAGTAGAGTAGACTAGTAGAGTAGAGTAGAGAATGCTAGTAGAGTAGACTAGTAGAGTAGAGTATGCTAGTAGATTAGACTAGTAAAGTAGACTAGTAGAGTAGAGTATGCTAGTAGTTTAGACTAGTAGAGTAGAGTATGCTAGTAGTTTAGACTAGTATAGTAGACTAGTAGATTAGACTAGTAAAGTAGAGTAGAGTATGCTAGTAGAGTAGACTAGTAAAGTAGACTAGTAGAGTAGAGTATGCTAGTAGAGTAGACTAGTAAAGTAGACTAGTAGAGTAGAGTATGCTAGTAGTTTAGACTAGTAAAGTAGACTAGTAGAGTAGAGTATGCTAGTAGAGTAGACTAGTAAAGTAGACTAGTAGAGTAGAGTATGCTAGTAGATTAGACTAGTAAAGTAGAGTAGAGAATGCTAGTAGAGTAGACTAGTAGAGTAGAGTATGCTAGTAGATTAGACTAGTAAAGTAGACTAGTAGAGTAGAGTATGCTAGTAGTTTAGACTAGTAGAGTAGAGTATGCTAGTAGTTTAGACTAGTATAGTAGACTAGTAGATTAGACTAGTAAAGTAGAGTAGAGTATGCTAGTAGAGTAGACTAGTAAAGTAGACTAGTAGAGTAGAGTATGCTAGTAGAGTAGACTAGTAGAGTAGACTAGTAGAGTAGAGTATGCTAGTAGAGTAGACTAGTAGAGTCGAGTATGCTAGTAGATTAGACTAGTAAAGTAGAGTATGCTAGTAGAGTAGACTAGTATAGTAGAGTATGCTAGTAGAGTAGACTAGTATAGTAGACTAGTAGAGTAGAGTATGCTAGTAGAGTAGACTAGTAAAGTAGACTAGTAGAGTAGAGTATGCTAGTAGTTTAGACTAGTAGAGTAGAGTATGCTAGTAGAGTAGACTAGTAAAGTAGACTAGTAGAGTAGAGTATGCTAGTAGAGTAGACTAGTATAGTAGACTAGTAGAGTAGAGTATGCTAGTAGAGTAGACTAGTAAAGTAGACTAGTAGAGTAGAGTATGCTAGTAGTTTAGACTAGTAGAGTAGAGTATGCTAGTAGAGTAGACTAGTAAAGTAGACTAGTAGAGTAGAGTATGCTAGTAGAGTAGACTAGTATAGTAGACTAGTAGAGTAGAGTATGCTAGTAGAGTAGACTAGTAAAGTAGAGTATGCTAGTAGAGTAGACTAGTAGAGTAGACTAGTAGAGTAGAGTATGCTAGTAGAGTAGACTAGTAGAGTTGAGTATGCTAGTAGATTAGACTAGTAAAGTAGACTAGTAGAGTAGAGTATGCTAGTAGAGTAGACTAGTAGATTAGACTAGTAGAGTAGAGTATGCTAGTAGAGTAGACTAGTAAAGTAGACTAGTAGAGTAGAGTATGCTAGTAGATTAGACTAGTAGAGTAGAGTATGCTAGTAGAGTAGACTAGTAAAGTAGACTAGTAGAGTAGACTGTTGAGTATGCTGTAGAGTAGACTAGTAGAGTAGAGTATGCTAGTAGAGTAGAGTAGAGTATACTAGTAGAGTAGACTAGTAGAGTAGACTGTTGAGTATGCTGTAGAGTAGACTAGCAGAGTAGAGTATGCTAGTAGAGTAGAGTAGAGTATACTAGTAGAGTATACTAGTAGAGTAGACTAGTAGAGTAGACTAGTAGAGTAGACTGTTGAGTATGCTGTAGAGTAGAGTAGAGTATACTAGTAGAGTAGA
>NC_143030.1:740000-750000 GCF_057628025.1 Oncorhynchus mykiss
GGATGTAGGCTTCCTGCTGGCCACCTTAGTGCTGGGGTCCTTAATGGGGTCCTTCACACCAGGGTCCTTACTGGGCTGGAGAGGCAGCTTCCCTTCCAACCAATGGGTTACCATGTCCCCTTTACCCTGAAGAGATAGGTTAGGGGTCAGCGGTTAGACGTCAAGGTTGAGAGAGGTCAGTGGTTAAAGGTCAAGGTTGAGAGAGGTCAGTGGTTAAAGGTCAAGGTTGAGAGAGGTCAGTGGTTAAATGTTGAGAGAGGTCAGTGGTTAAAGGTCAAGCTTGAGAGAGGTCAGTGGTTAAAGGTCAAGGTTGAGAGAGGTCAGTGGTTAAAAGTCAAGGTTGAGAGAGGTCAGTGGTTAAAGGTCAAGGTTGAGAGAGTTCAGTGGTTAAAGGTTGAGAGAGGTCAGTGGTTAAAGGTCAAGATTGAGAGAGGTCAGTGGTTAAAGGTCAAGGTTGAGAGAGGTCAGTGGTTAAAAGTCAAGGTTGAGAGAGGTCAGTGGTTAAAGGTCAAGGTTGAGAGAGTTCAGTGGTTAAAGGTTGAGAGAGGTCAGTGGTTAAAGGTCAAGGTTGAGAGAGGTCAGTGGTTAAATGTTGAGAGAGGTCAGTGGTTAAAGATCAAGGTTGAGAGAGGTCAGTGGTTAAAGGTCAAGGTTGAGAGAGTTCAGTGGTTAAAGGTTGAGAGAGGTCAGTGGTTAAAGATCAAGGTTGAGATAGGTCAGTGGTTAAATGTTGAGAGAGGTCAGTGGTTAAAGGTCAAGGTTGAGAGAGGTCAGTGGTTAAAGGTCAAGGTTGAGAGAGGTCAGCGGTTAAAGATCAAGGTTGGATAAAATGATCTGCTAAATGTCTTCAGGAAGTGGTCTTCACTTTTTCCACATTTTGTTACTTTACAACCTTATTCTGAAATCTATTAATTAAACAATTTCCTCATCAATCTACACACAATACCCCATAATGACATCACAATACCCCATAACGACATCACAACACCCCATAACGACATCACAATACCCCATAATGACATCACAATACCCCATAATGACATCACAATACCCCATAATGACATCACAATACCCCATAATGACATCACAATACCCCATAATGACATCACAATACCCCATAATAACATCACAATACCCCATAATGACATTCACAATACCCCATAATGACATCACAATACCCCATAATAACATCACAATACCCCATAATAACATCACAATACCCCATAATAACATCACAATACCCCATAATGACATCACAATACCCCATTATAACATCACAATACCCCATAATGACATCACAATACCCCATAATGACATCACAATACCCCATAATGACATTCACAATACCCCATAATGACATCACAATACCCCATAATGACATCACAATACCCCATAATGACATTCACAATACCCCATAATGACATCACAATACCCCATAATGACATCACAATACCCCATAATGACATCACAATACCCCATAATGACATCACAATACCCCATAATGACATCACAATACCCCATAATGACATTCACAATACCCCATAATGACATCACAATACCCCATAATGACATTCACAATACCCCATAATGACATTCACAATACCCCATAATGACATCACAATACCCCATAATGGCATCACAATACCCCATAATGACATCACAATACCCCATGATGACATCACAATACCCCATAATGACATCACAATACCCCATAATGACATTCACAATACCCCATAATGACATCACAATACCCCATAATGACATCACAATACCCCATAATGACATCACAATACCCCATAATGACATCACAATACCCCATAATGACATCACAATACCCCATAATGACATTCACAATACCCCATAATGACATTCACAATACCCCATAATGACATTCACAATACCCCATAATGACATTCACAATACCCCATAATGACATTCACAATACCCCATAATGACATCACAATACCCCATAATGACATCACAATACCCCATAATGGCATCACAATACCCCATAATGACATCACAATACCCCATGATGACATCACAATACCCCATAATGACATCACAATACCCCATAATGACATTCACAATACCCCATAATGACATCACAATACCCCATAATGACATCACAATACCCCATAATGACATCACAATACCCCATAATGACATCACAATACCCCATAATGACATCACAATACCCCATAATGACATCACAATACCCCATAATGACATCACAATACCCCATAATGACATCACAATACCCCATAATGACATAGTGAAAACATTTTTTTCTTATTTTATTGCAAATGTATAAAACATTTAAAGCAGAAATACCATATTTACATAAGTATTCAGACCCTTTGCTATGAGACTCGAAATTGAGCTCCCGTGCATCCTGTCTCCATTGACCATTCTTGAGATGTTTCTACAACTTGATTGCTCAGCTCAGTTGTCCTGAGTCTGCACAAGTCTGCCAGGACCTAGGATCAAGGGACACACTCAAGTTTTTTAACACTATAAACCTTCAAGCTGCATACTGGACCCTATTCCAACTAAACTACTGAAAGAGCTGCTTCCTGTGCTTGGCCCTCCTATGTTGAACATAATAAACGGCTCTCTATCCACCGGATGTGTACCAAACTCACTAAAAGTGGCAGTAATAAAGCCTCTCTTGAAAAAGCCAAAAAGCCAAGCCACCTTGACCCAGAAAATATAAAAAACGATCGGCCTATATCGAATCTCTCCCCTCCTCTCTCCTCTCAGATTTAAAAAAAGAAGAAGCTGTTGCGCAGCAACTCACTGCCTTCCTGAAGACAAACAATGTATACGAAATGCTTCAGTCTGGTTTTAGACCCCATCATAGCACTGAGACGGCACTTGTGAAGGTGGTAAATTACCTTTTAATGGCGTCAGACCAGGGCTCTGCATCTGTCCTTGTGCTCCTAGACCTTAGTGCTGCTTTTGATACAATCGATCACCACATTCTTTTGGAGAGATTGGAAACCCAAATTGGTCTACACGGACAAGTTCTGGCCTGGTTTAGATCTTATCTGTTGGAAAGAAATCAGTTTGTCTCTGTGGATGGTTTGTCCTCTGACAAATCAACTGTAAATTTTGGTGTTCCTCAAGGCTCTGTTTTAGGACCACTATAGTTTTCATTAAATATTTTACCTCTTGGGGATGTCATTCGAAAACATAATGTTAACATTCACTGCTATGCGGATGACACACAGCTGTACATTTCAATGAAACATGGTGAAGCCCCAAAATTGCCCTCACTGGAAGCCTGTGTTTCAGGCATAAGGAAGTGGATGGCTGCAAACTTTCTACTTTTAAACTCGGACAAAACAGCGATGCTTGTTCTAGGTCCCAAGAAAGAGATATTCTGTTGGATCTGACAATTAGTCGTCTCAAATAAAATGTGATGGACCTCGGCGTTACTCTGGACCCTGATGTCTCTTTTGACGAACATATCAAGACTGTTTCAAGGACAGCTTTTTTCCATCTACGTAACATTGCAAAAATCAGAAACTTTCTGTCCAAAAATGATGCAGAAAAATGTATCCATGCTTTTGTCACTTCTAGGTTAGACTACTGCAGTGCTCTACTTTCCGGCTATCCGGATAAAGCACTAAATAAACTTCAGTTAGTGCTAAATACGGCTGCTAGAATCCTGACTAGAACCCCAAAAAAATATCATATTACTCCTGTGCTAGCCTCTCTACACTGGCTGCCTGTCAAAGCAAGAGCTGATTTCAAGGTTTTACTGCTGACCTACAAAGCATTACATGGGCTTGCTCCTACTCCTCCTCTCTGATTTGATCCTGCCGTACATACCTACACGTACGCTATGGTCACAAGACGCAGGCCTCCTAATTGTGCCTAGTATTTCTAAGCAAACAGCTGGAGGCAGGGCTTCTCCTATAGAGAACCATGTTTATAGAATGGTCTGCCTACCCATGTGAGAGACGCAGACTCGGTCTCAACCTTTAAGTCTTTACTGAAGACTCATCTCTTCAGTGGGTCATATGATTGAGTGTAGTCTGGCCCAGGAGTGTGAAGGTGAACGGAAAGGCGCTGGAACAATGAACTGCCCTTGCTGTCTGCTTCTACACCTGCATTGCTTGCTGTTTGGGGTTTTTAGGCTGGGTTTCTGTACAGCACTTTGTGACATCAGCTGATGTAAGAAGGGATTTATAAATTTACTTTACTGAGTAAAGGGTCTGAATACTTATCTAAATGTGATATAAAAACCCACATAATGTTTACCTTTTTTGTAAAAGTAATATTTCAGGTCTTTCTTATTTGTTATACATTTGCAAAACATTTCTAAAAACGTATTTTTGCTTTGTCATTATGGGGCATTGTGATGTCATTAAGGGGCATTGTGATGTCATTATGGGATACTGTGTGTAGATTGATCAGGGAAAAAACAATGTAATCCATTTTAAGAATAAGGCTGTAACGTAACAAAATGTAGAAAAAGTCAAGTGGTCTGAATACTTTCCGAATGCAGTGCATGAATTCTGTATGCATCCTGTATATATCCTGTATGTATCCTGTATGTATTCTGTATGTATCCTGTATGTATCCTGTATGTATTCTGTATGTATCCTGAATATATCCTGTATATCCTGTATATATCCTGTATATATCCTGTATGTATCCTGTATGTATCCTGTATATATCCTGTATATATCCTGTATATCCTGTATATCCTGTGTATATCCTGTATTTATCCTGTATATATCCGGTATATCCTGTATATATCCTGTATATATCCTGTATATATCCTGTATATCCTGTATATATCCTGTATATATCCTGTATATATCCTGTATATATCCTGTATATCCTGTATATCCTGTGTATATCCTGTATATATCCTGTATGTATCCTGTATATATCCTGTATATATCCTGTATGTATCCTGTATGTATCCTGTATATATCCTGTATATATCCTGTATATATCCTGTATGTATCCTGTATATATCCTGTATATATCCTGTATGTATCCTGTATGTATCCTGAATGTATCCTGAATGTATCCTGTATATCCTGTATGTATCCTGTATATATCCTGTATGTATCCTGTATATATCCTGTATATATCCTGTATATATCCTGTATGTATCCTGAATATATCCTGTATATCCTGTATATATCCTGTATATATCCTGTGTATATCCTGTATGCATCCTGTATATATCCTGTATATATCCTGTATATATCCTGTATGTATCCTGTATATATCCTGTATATATCCTGTATATCCTGTATATATCCTGTATATATCCTGTATGTATCCTGTTTGTATCCTGTATATATCCTGTATATCCTGTATATATCCTGTATATCCTGTATATATCCTGTATATATCCTGTATATATCCTGTATATATCCTGTATATATCCTGTATATCCTGTATATATCCTGTTTGTATCCTGTATATCCTGTATATATCCTGTATATCCTGTATATCCTGTGTATATCCTGTATATATCCTGTATATATCCGGTATATCCTGTATATATCCTGTTTGTATCCTGTATATCCTGTATATATCCTGTATATATCCTGTATATATCCTGTATATATCCTGTATATATCCTGTATATATCCTGTATGTATCCTGTATATATCCTGTATATATCCTGTATATATCCTGTATATATCCTGTATATATCCTGTATATATCCTGTATATCCTGTATATATCCTGTTTGTATCCTGTATATCCTGTATATATCCTGTATATCCTGTATATCCTGTGTATATCCTGTATATATCCTGTATATATCCGGTATATCCTGTATATATCCTGTTTGTATCCTGTATATCCTGTATATATCCTGTATATATCCTGTATATATCCTGTATATATCCTGTATATATCCTGTATATATCCTGTATATATCCTGTATGTATCCTGTATATATCCTGTATATATCCTGTATATCCTGTATATATCCTGTATATATCCTGTATATCCTGTATATATCCTGTATATATCCTGTATATATCCTGTATATATCCGGTATATCCTGTATATATCCTGTATATATCCTGTATATATCCTGTATGTATCCTGTATATATCCTGTATATATCCTGTATATATCCGGTATATCCTGTATATATCCTGTATATATCCTGTATGTATCCTGTATATATCCTGTATATATCCTGTATATATCCTGTATATCCTGTATATATCCTGTATATATCCTGTATATATCCTGTATATATCCTGTATATATCCTGTATATCCTGTATATATCCTGTATATATCCTGTATATATCCTGTATATCCTGTATATATCCTGTATATATCCTGTATATATCCTGTATATATCCTGTATATATCCTGTATGTATCCTGTATATATCCTGTATATATCCTGTATATATCCTGTATATATCCTGTATATATCCTGTATATATCCTGTATATCCTGTATATATCCTGTATATATCCTGTATATATCCTGTATATATCCTGTATATATCCTGTATATCCTGTATATATCCTGTATATATCCTGTATATATCCGGTATATCCTGTATATATCCTGTTTGTATCCTGTATATCCTGTATATATCCTGTATATATCCTGTATATATCCTGTATATATCCTGTTTGTATCCTGTATATCCTGTATATATCCTGTATATATCCTGTATATATCCTGTATGTATCCTGTTTGTATCCTGTATATATCCTGTATATCCTGTATATCCTGTATATATCCTGTATATCCTGTATATATCCTGTATATATCCTGTATATATCCTGTATATATCCTGTATATATCCTGTATATATCCTGTATATATCCTGTATATATCCTGTATATATCCTGTATATCCTGTATATATCCTGTATATATCCTGTATATATCCTGTATGTATCCTGTATGTATCCTGTATGTATCCTGTATATATCCTGTATGTATCCTGTATATATCCTGTATGTATCCTGTATATATCCTGTATGTATCCTGTATATATCCTGTATGTATCCTGTATATATCCTGTATGTATCCTGTATATATCCTGTATATATCCTGTATATATCCTGTATATATCCTGTATGTATCCTGTATATATCCTGTATATAGAACACACCTTGACTTGCAGCATCCCTCTACATTGCAGCAGGTATCCTCCTATCTCCTCTAGGAGGTAGAATGTACTGGAGCTGACCTGAATCTTGAGGGCTGTATGGGGAGAGACCAACCACTTCCTTAGCATTAGCTTCTACAGTCACTGCCATAGAGATACTATGGTACCAGTGGAATTACTTCCTTAGCATTAGCTTCCACTCTCACGGTGATAGAGATCGTCTATTTACTTTTATAAACTGGGTGGTTCGAGCCCTGAATGCTGATTGGCTAACAGCCGTGGTATATCAGACCGTATGACAAAATGCATTTTTACTGCTCTAATTACGTTGGTAACCAGTTTATAATAGCAATAAGGCACCTCGGGGGTTTGTGGTATATCGCCAATATACCACGACTAAGGGCTGTATCCAGGCACTCCACGTTGCGTCGTGCTTCAGAACAGCCCTTTGATGTGGTATATTGGTCATACACCACACCCACTTTTGCCTTATTGCTTAAATAAACCATCTCTGAGACCGTATTGATCCTGTGGAAGTACTTCCTTAGCGTTAGCATCAACTCTCACTGTATTGTCACTGTGGAATCACTTCCTTAGCATTACCATCTAAAGTCACCACGGAAAAACACTTCCTTAGCATTAGCATCAACTCTCACTGCCATAAAGATCCCATGTTCCCTGTGGGAACACTTCCTTAGCATGATTACCCTCGCTGGTGGACTCCATCCTAGAGGAGGTGTTGACCGTGTCTCCAAACAGACAGTAGCGAGGCATCTTGGTCCCGACCACACCGGCTACCACTGGACCTGCAGGGAGGGAGGGGGGCAAGAGGGTGGGTGTGCGTGTCTGCATGCGTGCAATCCTGAGAGTGTGTGTGTGTGTGTGTGTGTGTGTGTGTGTGTGTGTGTGTGAGTGTGAGTGTGTGTGTTACCTGAGTGTATCCCAGCCCGTATCTGTAGTTGTGTGTGTGAGTGTGTGTGTTACCTGAGTGTATCCCAGCCCGTATCTGTAGTTGTGTGTTGGGTTTGTGTGGTATCCTGAAGGTCCGACACACTCCGACCAGGTCCAGAGCCATGCTGGAGATCTCTGCTGCGTGCTGAATCCCGTTCTCCCTGGGTATCCCAGACACCACCATGTCTACACACACACACATTGTTATTCAGTCATCTGCATGCTAAATCCCATCCTCCCTGGGTATCCCCCCATTAACATCACACAGATATACTGGGAGTTTTACAGTAACCACGGTGATATACTCACAGGCATCGCCTATGGTCTCCACCTTGTACACGTCATAGTTGTCAATGATGTCATCAAAAGTCGTGTAGAGCTTATTGAGGAAGTCGACCACTTGGTAAGGAGTACTGGTGCTGGAGAGGTGGGTGAACCCTACGATGTCACTACACACACACACACACACACACACACACACACACACACACTGAGTACTGGTGCTGGACTCGTGGGTGAACCCTGCTATGTTACTACATACAGTATAGAGAGAATCATAGGTAAAGGTAAGAGTTAGATTTAGAGTTAGGATTAGAGATAGAGTTAGAGTTGGGGTTAGACTTAGAGTTAGAGTTAGGATTAGAGATAGACTTAAGAGTTAGAGTTAGGATTAGACTTAGACTTAGAGTTAGGGTTAGAGATATAGTTAGACTTAGGGTTAGACTTAGACTTAGAGTTAGGGTTAGAGATATAGTTAGACTTAGGGTTAGACTTAGACTTAGAGTTAGGGTGTCCCCTCTCTCTCTCACCCCTTTCCCTCTCTGTCTCCCCCTTCCCTTCCTTCATTACCTCTCTCACCTGAAGAAGACAGTAGCGCTCACATAACTCTGGGCCTGCAATGGTTTCCCCTGCCTCAGATCGTCAGCTACCTGCTTCGGGAGCATACCTGCACACACACACACACACACACACACACACACACACACACACACACACACACACACACACACACACACACACACACACACACACACACATACATATACACACACACACACACACACACACACACACACACACACACACAGATAGAGGCACATTTGTTTCACTGGCACTACCACACTATCAATGAGCAACAGAGGAAAAACTTTCCCCAAAATGGCTTCCCTTCGATGGGGAATAATAACAGATTAGATCCAAGATGGCGTCCGTACTGTAGAGCAGTCGGTCAGTCTTCTGTTTCTCATGCATCAGGTCCTGGGTCCTCTCTGCTACCAGGACCTCCAGGTGCTTACTGTATTTCTCCATCTACACACACACACACACACACACAGGCTGAAAGGGTTGTTTCATGGTTGCGATTGGGGTTAGTTTGTTGTAACATTGTGTGGAGTTTCTGATAACTTTTGAAAAGGTTGCTACTGGGTTGTGCGAACGTCTTTGTAACATTGTGTGAAGGTCGTTTTACAGTTGTGTAAACGTTGCTGTAATGTCGCCTCTAGGTCGTACCAGGTTCATCATCATGTCCACAGGGCTAACTTTATTGGGGTTGATCCGGTAGACGAACTTCCTGATCTGCTCGAAGGTGGGCCGGTGGACTGGGTTATGAGACCGGCACCTTCTGATGAGCTACGGCAACACGGAGGGGACACACAACACACACAACTCACACAGTCATCTATATCAGACACTTGGGGAATAAACCTCCGTACCTCCATGTATTCTGCAGGACACACACACACACACACACACCCTTCCCCTCCGTACCTCCATGTACTCTGCAGGACACACACACACACCCTTCCCCTCCGTACCTCCATGTACTCTGCAGGACACACACACACCCTTCCTCTCCTTACCTCCATGTACTCTGGAGGACACACACACACCCTTCCCCTCCGTACCTCCATGTATTCTGCAGGACACA